>NC_079904.1:24394449-24502697 GCF_024868665.1 Triplophysa rosa
GGTGTGTGCGTGTGTGTATGTGTGTGTCTGTGAGGTGTGTGCGTGTGTGTATGTGTGTGTGTGTGAGGTGTGTGCATGTGTGTGTGTGTGAGGTGTGTGCGTGTGTGTGTGTGTGAGGTGTGTGCGTGTGTGTGTGTGTGAGGTGTGTGCGTGTGTGTGTCTGTGAGGTGTGTGCGTGTGTGTGTGTGTGAGGTGTGTGCGTGTGTACTCACTCTCATTCGTATGAGTCCTGTAGCTTCAGTACATGAGCTGCTCAAGCCGAAGCAGTAGCACTGACTGCAGCCCATTGGATTCCTGTGACTGAGGCCGAATGATCCCATCTTACAGCGATCACACTTCACACCCTCCACTTTAGCCTACACACACATTATCATCATCATCATCATCACACACACACACACACACACACACAGGATTTGGATTTTCTAAAACTTCCTCATATAAGACAATGTCCAGCTTTCCTGTGGCTCAGTGGTTAGAGCGTGGCGCTAGCAGGGCAAAGGTCATGGGTTCCATCCCAGGGATTGCATGTACTCAGATACAAATGTATAGTATCATGCAATGTAAGTCGCTTTGGATAAAAGCATCTGCCAAATGCACGAATGTAAATGTGTAACCAATTGTTGTTTCGCTCGGCCTTTTTATAGTTCTTGTAGAATTATTGTGGTCATATTTATTTTCATGTAGCATCAATGCTTTAGTGCAGGGGTGTCCAATGTCGGTCCTGGAGGGCCACTGTCCTAAAGAGTTTAGCTCCAACTTGGCTCAACACACCTGTTTGGAAGTTTCTAGTCTGCTTTGTGAGACCTTGATTAGCTGTTCAGGTGCGTTTGATTAGGGTTGAAGCTAAACTTTGCAGGACACCGGCCCTCCAGGACTGACTTTGAACACCCCTGCTTTAGTGTATATTTAGCTCAAGGCATATTGCAAATAAGCGATTATTTAATAATACCTACTATATTGATAATAATTTGATAATATAATAATTGACTGTATATTCATTCAACAGTTATCTCAAGGATATCTATAAATGTTGTATAGTGTATGTTATACGACGTGATTGGCTTACGATGGTCATGTGATCGACCCTGAGCGTTACACTTTCTCCAGATGTGAAGCCTTTAATCCTACTTTAAAACAATCAAAAATGTGCCATATATTTATCTGCTGATTTCATGAAAGATCAATCGAGTATAAAGCTAATCAGAGGATTTTTATGACTGATGTGAGGAACAGCATTAAAGCAGCCAAACTCATTCAAAAAGACACTTGAAATAAACTGAGGATGAATAATCTGTACCTTACAAGAGCACTGTCCAATTCTGTCTGCACATGCGCAGAGACCTGAAACTGCATCGCAGGTGTCTGCAGACGAGCCGGCCTCCGAACACTGACAGGAGATGCATTGTGGGAAATCTCTGTAACCCAGTTTACACTCGTCACATTTCTCACCCATGATCTGTTCACGACACGTACAGCAGCCGGTGTTGATGTTACACTGCTGCGTGACGGAACCCAACACGCTACAGCCGCACGCCTGCACACAGCAAACACCTCACATTATCAGTCACCGCCACGGATTACAGATCATTTATTAAGATCGTCTCATTAGTGTCATCATGTAGTGAAACTAATATTATAGGAATTAAGAAAATCATCGCAAAAGCCTGTGAGCAGAAGATGATTCAGCCCAACATGACTTGAGTGTGTGTGAAGTGTGCAGGTGTTCATCAGAAGATGAGAGACAGACAGATGACCCTACCTTACAGCCCGTGGTGATGTCATGACCCCAGTGGTTGGGTGCACATCTGTCACATCTCTCTCCCACAGTGCTGGGTGGACAGATACACTGCCCTGTGTTTGCATCGCAGTTATTTCCCACATGAGCACACTGGCACGCTGAGAGAGAGAGAGAGAGAGAGCTGTATGTAACATCCGTGTAAAACACTCTCAAAATCAAGAAGCTGAATCTATGTGCAGATATGAAGTGTCATAACTTCCAAACTGAGACAAGACAATGACCTGGTTTCACGGATAGGGCTTAGCTAAAGCCAGGACTAGGCCTTAGTTCAATTAGGAGATTTAAGTGGCTTTTATTTAAATGCATTAGATAAAATATTACTGGAGTGCATCTTGAGACAAAACAATGGCACTGATCTATCTTAAAAGAAGTTATTTTCAGTCTGGTGCTAGTCTTAAGCCTCGTCTGTGAAACCGGGCAAATGTCTCTTAGACGCTCGAAGAAACCCACCTGCAAATCTACCTGAACAACTCTAAAGACTTTAAAAGAGGGCTCACACCAAATATTCATTTGATCAATAAAATCCATGTATGACATTATGTTTGAGGATTTTTACGCAGGTGTCACAGCTCATCTGGTGTCAGTTTGTAGTAATAAAAGACAGACTCGATGCTGAGAACAGACCTCTGTGAGCTACAGTACACTGCACCTATAGAGTCATCTTCACTCTTTTCAACAACAATGAGCTGATCAGCCTCTAAAGATTCTCAGACATGTTTGATATAACACATTAAAGGAGTCTAATTAACAAGGTTTTTCTCATGTGATCAAAGTCATTTGTCTTCCTGTTTAATGTGGACAGTTCAGCTGAGAGAAATAAAAACCACAGCTTGTTACGACACACGACAAGAGCGTGTCTCTTCATCACAGCGCTGTCTGTGAGAAACATGAGCTCATAAAGAGATCTAACTTGTGATTCGTCTGTCCTGAAGCACTGCCATTTCATTATTCCACCAAAACATCACATCAGCACTCCGGGGTCAGAGGTCATCATACTCACGTGTACAGCCGCCCTCCTGAAAGCTGAAGTGTCCCGGAGCGCAGCGGTCACACTTCTGTCCAGAGACGCCGGGCTGGCAGCGACACTGACCGCTCTCATCACAGTCAAAAGACTTTGATCCAAAAGAGTTACAGTGACATGGCACACAACCCTGACCGCCCTGCATGTGTGTGCCCGACTACACAAACAAACAAACAAACAAACAAACAAACAACCAACAGACAGACATGATGTGACGTGAGAAAGACACACAGATGTGTTTCATGCTCATGAAGAGAACACAAACCGATATTTCTTTTTAAGCAAAGACAACAACTTGATTCCAGTCTGGTAACAAGCTGAACTAAAACGATATTATATTTAGTCTAATGTGGACAAACAACAGAAAAGAACAAAAGTTTGACTTCATCAGGAGTTTCAAGACTTATTTTGTTTAAAGCGTCTTTTTTCATCCAAACCATCTCGCAGTCGAATCTCTAGATTTTCCTGAGACTCAAACTCCTGATCCTGATGTTAGCAGCACAACAGAAACACAGATGTCACACAATCCTGATCACATGCAGTTACTACAAACCCACAACTACACAGCGCGCCTTTAAACTGATGCTGAAGATCGTTTCATTTGAATGTTGAGAGATGATACAATATAATCGTATTATATTGTATTGTCATTGTGTTAAATGTCTGTACTAGAAGCTTCCAACACCAAAGAAAATTCCTTGTGTGTGCAAGCACACTTGGCAATAAAGCTCTTCTGATTCTGATTCTGATTCTGATGATGAATCTGTGGCCGCCGCTGCCGGCTGATTGACAGCCATCTGTCTGCTGGGAACAGGTGCGCTGTCACCATGACAACCAATGAGAACGCTGTCCTGGCATTTACTGTCAGCGCCACAGCGTTCATGCCAAACAGATGAAAGCGCACACACACACACACACACACACACACACACACACACGCACACACACACACCACGCGGCGTGTGTTTGTTAAAAGCGCTGCCATCCGCTCAGAGCTGTGAGCCAACATGACAAAACTCTCTTGGAAGAGAACACCGTCTGATGCTTTTTAAAGACTTACAACATGAAAACGTCCCTCCACGATGACACCACACATGAAAATATCACTGAAACTAAAACTCATCAGGATCACAACCTTTCACCTTATTTAACATTCACAACAGAAACAGTGAATTACTGTATCAGGCCTTGACATTAAGCATTGTCACGTGGTTTTTCATGTGACATTTCATTTGAAGTGTCAATGTAATTGTTTCAGATCCTGATTGGTCAAGTTTGCTTATAAGCGTTTTACCTAGTGTCTGCAGGTAACTGACAAAAGACATTAATGTTACATACAGATGGATAAATTAGGGCCATATAATATTTCGTTGACCTAAATTTGTTTTAATTTTTCTAAGTTCTGTGTATTTCGATTTTTTACTACACAATAGAGGTATATTTGTCCACATAAATTACTGTAGTATACTAAAGTGTTATTTACTATAGTAAAAAAAATCTTCGTACGAGTCTTCAAGATACTTTAATTACAGGACTTTTATTTTGACGGGTCGTCTGGAAGACACTTGAGTGTTTGACGATAGCTTAGCTTCACTTAACTCAAACAGTAACACCGTGTCTACACCAGACGCGACAGGCGTGACGAGACACTAAAAAATACATTAGAACCCATTATAATTTCAAATTTTGTCCACACTGGATGCGGCGCGGCGCGATGCAACAAACCCATTAAGAACAAGCAGGTTGTCATGTCGCGTCGCGCCTGTCGCATCCGGTGTAGACACGGTGTAAAAAGCAAAATAAATGTTGCGTCTGAAATGGCATACTGTGACAGTACGTAGCGAATTTGAATAAGTATCTACTTATCGGCCGTCAAAACATTACGTTCTATATAGTATGAGTGGGTGTAGTATGAATACATTTGGAACACACTGTGTCCGGCATGTTTTATGGTCATGTGACCCATATGCTCTTTGACCTATGACGTATTAACAACAATCTACACGTGAGTATTGATGAAAACATCATTTAGTCACGAGAAATTCATTTATTGGCACTTACATTAAAAACGGACGTCCGCCTTAAAGTTTTCCGCTATATTTATTTGGTTTACTTTTGAAATGTGACCGTTGCTCGGCTCCCGTAGCATCATGGGATAGAGAAGTGTCCATCCGATCCACACTCGCCAATCTGTGCGGAAGCAGTAGACCATCCGGGTATCTGAGGTTTCGGACATACTACTCATGACTCATACTCATTTTCGCCTACTATATAGTATGGAAGTAGGCGATTTCAGACGCAGTGTAACTCTCAGAGCAACTCAGGAGATGAAGTTCATGTGTTCACATCCTCATACAGTGCAGACGCAGATAAATCCTCGACCATCACTCGTGTTGTATGTTAAACTGTGCTCCTCATTCACTCAGAACAGCCAGATGACATTTAAACGACAAGATTCTGCGTCCGCATCAGTTATATGGACTCAATGCGCTGCGCCATCGATTACTGTCACACACAAACATGCAGCTCTGTCTACTGCACATATTCTTAGCACAGACCAGTATTTTCGTTGCACTGTTATTATTATTTTAATAATATTATTATATATATATTTTTCAAGTTACTTGTCCGGTCGGGTAAATAAAATTCTCTCTCACAAAACATTGACTTGTCCCGGACAAGCATTAATGTCGAGCCCTGTTGTATCTAATAACAATATTGTTGAGATCTCTTCTAAAACCGGAATGGAGACGTTGATGAGATGCTATTTTCCCACTCATGCACAAACACACAAGACCTGTGCACCCGTCATGCTGTAGATTTACCCCTGTACCGGGGCGGTAAGCCCCTCGCGGGCAGCCCCCTCTGCTCTCCCATCTCTGGATGTGCCGGATGGGAACCTGTTGGACGGGTCGGCGGGTCTCCCTGCGGGCGTGAGGCGGGCGCACGAGGTCACACCTGCGGCCCAGGTAACCGGCGCGACAGATGCACCTGCCCTCAGAATCACAGCGCTGCGACACTGAGCCCCGAAGACTACACTGACACGGCTTACACAACTGAGACTCACTGTCCCACCAACAATTGGGCTAAACACACACACGGACGGACGGAGGGACGGACGGGTGATGAGGAGAAAACAAACCAGCAGAGAGACACATTCACCAGAAAACAGAAGGATTCAAACAATGAAAAGAGAATCATATTTCATGAAATATAATGAGCGCATGTGTGATATAAAGATGCGTTTCAGAAGCCAGTGAGCTGCTTCACTGTCTACACTTTCATCACATCACAATGCAAAGAGACACACACACACACACACAACAATGTTTCTCATGATTTAAGATGTTTGTGGAAGTGAGGACAGTTATTGGGACAGTGGCTCTTGACTGCACATACAGTATATACGTATGCTCTATAAAGCTGACAATATAAAGTCCTCATGTAAACACTGCTTATATTTAACTTTCTTCAGTTTATGAACGGAATTCAATTTCTGTTTGTCCAGTAGAACTGTTACTTGGCTAAACTTAAATGTTAAGTTTACCTTACACAACACATTCAACAAATTGTTGATTTAATAAAATGAATACACAATCAAATTCAACCTTCTTTTTATTTCATTCAATTATTATACAATAAAATATTAATATAAATCAATATGAAATAAAATAAGTAAGTTACAGCTTTGGGCCAGGTGTGTGCGTCCAATGAAACGTCTATAAATGTGTCCATGATGCCTAAAAATGCTGTCTAGGTAGTCAGCTCACTAGGTTCTGGAACAGTAGAATCAGTGTGTGCGTATACCCACCATGCACTCATCACACTGACGTCCAATCACATGATTTCTGCACTGACACTGACCCGTCTCCTGATGACACACCTCAGACATCGATCCGCTCAGGTGACACGCACACGCTGAAACACACACATCCGATAACACAAAAATAAAGAGCAATTATTCTGCATTTAAGAGCTTGGTGTGTTTCAGTGTTCATTCTAGGGCTGCAGGATTAATCGTGATAACGATTTATGCTTCCCACAATTAACTGAGCATAATCGTTGTGATATTAATGAAAAGAAAGCACAAAAGGTCAAAAAATCATTGCGAAGCTTGTATCTTTTAAACGGCCAATTTACAGGAAATAAAAAAGCAAAAAAATGTCACTGCATTATTTTTGTTACGGTTCCCGGTAGACGAAGGTAATCCACAGTGACAATATATTTAATGAAAGCACTCGATACACATAAACAGAAGTCCAAGTAGGCAGTTACAACACAGTAGACAAGACCAAGAACAAATGAAAAAGGCAGTGGCTAAATAGTGTACAAGTGACGGCGATAACAACTAACAGGTGCGTGTTAAACAAACGAGGAACAGGTAAGGGATCGTGGCAAAATTAAGTCCAATGGCAAAAACCGTAGAAAACTAAATAGGGAAACAGACGTAAATGTGACAATTTTAAAGGAGTGTTTATTTACACTGAGTATAAATATCCCGTCTTGTTGGCAGAGAATACTTGCACTAGCCCCGCCCACCAATGATTGGAATAGAGAAAGTGTAGGAATGACGCGACCCAGTGGCGTGAGGTGTAACGTCTGTAAAGCGAGGCACAGGAGACTGGGGTTCTAATCCACCTCTCACTGAAAACACTCTATTACCTTTTTCTATCACATTACAGATCATAAAGACATTAAAGTTCAAGACTTAAAATTCATTTTTATTCATAAAGTTGAGGTTTAGGGTAAGGTTAGGGGTAGGTGGAGGGCTTTAATATCTCAATAAGTTGCCATCATTTTAATATTTTTTATAAATATAATGATTTACACTCTGTTATTATTGCATAATGTTTAATGCACAACAATACTGATGTGCAAATAGTAACATTATCTGCCATCATTAGATTAGATTCAACTTTATTGTCATTACACATGTACAAGTACAAGGCAACCTCTGCATTTAACCCATCCAGAGAGTAGTGAACACACGCACAGCAAGTGGTGACCACACGCACCCCCGGAGCAGTGGGCAGCTATCACTGCAGCTGCCCGGGGAGCAAGTAGGGGTCAGGTGCCTTGCTCAAGGGCACCTCAGTTGTTACCCCTGGGAATCGAACCGGCAACCTTCTGGTCACGAGTCCGACTCTCTAACCATTAGGCCACAACTGCCCCCTATCATTTATAAGAACATAACATCTAACAACTATTTCTATTTAATCCAAAGAAAATACAACTATTTTTGGTTAGTGTAAATGGCATATCGCTAAGAAATGCTGCTATTAACATAACCTATTGCTACTAAGTGCATGCAAATAGCCGCTGCCTTATTTTCATACTTTTTTGCAAAACCCACATACAAACATAAAGGGTGACCAATAGTAATGATTTATAATTAAAAAAAACACTGAATGTTTCACAAAATGTTTAGTGATGGAGTGTTTAGATCAGGGGTCTTCAGCTACTTTTCTTAGAGGGCCAGATTCCAAAAGTATAAATAGAATGCAGGCCAGTTTTTACCATATTCTCATTTCTTCTGTTATCTTGTATTTATGTTATTTATTGCATTTTGTTCATTTTATACGTTACTGATAGGTCATATATTAAAACATGCATACAAACATTGCATCCGGTATTTGTGCCTTTTCATGATATTTAATTCAGAGGGATATTGTCTTTTTCATTTAATTTTATATTCCTTGTAGCGTTAGTTTACTCAAAAATAAAATTGCTGTTCATTTATTCACCACCAGTCTATCCAAGATGTGGTTGGCATTGTTTTTTCAAGTAGATAGTCTATTTATGAAGAATTAATGAAAGTCAAAAACGCTAATACATTCAGCACAAAAGTCATCACTGCCCCTTTACGTCAAACTGGCGTATTCTAAAGCGAATCAATTGATCTGTGCAAGAAACTGAGCGCTATTATCGCTTCGGGTGAATTCCAATCGCATTCATGTGTAGAAGGGCAGATCCTTTGTAGTGCGAGTTCTGGAGGGAGATGAACAGCTGTTTTTTTTGCAAATTTGGCCGTTTAAATCATACATAATGAACGCAGTAATAAAAACAGTTCACGTGGTGTACGTGTACCCTTCCTGCAGTTACTTTTAAGGGCACAAGACATGTTCTGGACATGACCTATCACGTGCGCAAACCGACTGCCTGTGGCTGTGGATAACGTTGTAAATAATTACGTTTCTTGGACAGACCGATCGAATCACTTTAGAAGACGTCAATCGTTACGAGCCGCGGGAAATACTTTTGTATTGAATGTAGCAGCGTTTGGGACTTTCAAAGATGTGGCGTCTCAGGACGGACATTTCTCAAAGCACACCGTTGTTAAATGTTTAAGGCGGGCCAGGTAAAGATGATTGAACACTTGACTAGCCCTGGTTTACATGACTGACTGCGTGCTTTGACGTACGGTGTTGAAGAAGTTCAATGGCAGCAGATTATAACATATTCATTGGCTGTAAAGTATAGGCCTAATAAACATGCTGAAGTGAAAATTAAAACTGAAGTTCTGAACTGACAAAATAATAAAACATAAAAAATTTTGAGCAAAATAATCGTGATGATCGTTTTACCCCTGATCGTGCAGTTTTATAGTTTATGCGGTAGCTCACAGACGTCTTTAAATAAGTTTCTGTCTGTTTTAACAGTAACAGTAACAGTAATCATATCAGTCATTTTATTTCCATGCGGTGTTCAGAAATGTTTGGCAAAGCTTTCAGAACGCCCCTCCTGGTGTTTGGAAACGCAGTGATTTCATTCATCTCAAGTTCATCACTACAGAATGAATGAATGAATGTCAATTTCATATTCCAGACTGAGGTGTTTTGGGGTTCGTGTGGGATTGATTGGATAGCCGGCCCATAATGCACCACTGTATGCTGTTACAAAAGCTTTTCTTTCACATGTAGGTCATGAAAACGTGTGTGTCTCCCACTGAGCTGTGTGTCCCGTGTTACACTGTTCTGCTCTCAAACCCCAACAGAAAGAAAGAAAGACCTGAGACAGCGGCACGATCTTCTTTCATCAAATAAAAAGATGTTTTGATGGATAACAACCGGAAGCGCATTGGAAAACTTTCATAACGCAGACACTGCAGACGTCAATACAGTGCTCTCTGAGCGTGATGTCATCAGTTCAACTAGCACCTTGTTCTGAATACAGACGGAATATAAACCCATAAACAAATACAACTAACCACATAATCACACATATCCTGTAAAGAATAAATGTGCTCATCAACTTCTGCATGTGATCAAACTCATCACATCTGACTTAAAAAACCACCCAAAACATCTCTCTCTATATAATATAAACCTGTGACTCTTTACATCTGCATTTCATTAATATGACCGAACAATGTGAGCACAATATCAAGTGTTTAAAACATTACTCTTGTACAGTGTGTGTGAATATTAATGTCATTTGATTTCTAGCAGCTTTATAAGCAACATCTGAAAACATCAAATCTTCATCTTTTCATTCTTCAGTCTCGACTAAGTGAATATGATAAACATGTTTTGAGCTCGCCTCTAGCGTGTATAATAACTCAAATTAAAAATAAGGGAGATTATTCAATGTCCCATGACTCCTTTACATGCAGATCAGTACACAAAACACGGCCACTCTCTAACCTACTTAAACACACCGCTGCAGGCCATCTCAATACAATCAAATATGCTTTACACATGCGCACAAACACACACACACACACACACACACACACACACACACACACACAGAGTCTGGATGAGGGCAGCACAGATGGTGTTGAGGAGAATCTGTCGGTGATGTCCTTGAGGGTCGAGAGCCCACAGAACCAACCTGCTCTCTCTCTCTCTCTCTCTTTACACACCCCCATCTGTCATACTGGCTGTGTCAAACAACATCATTTTATTTCTGCAAAAAACAAACTCTTATAATGACTGACAAACGTTGTGTCTCTGAGTCTTTGTAGTGTCTCTCCTTTACTGACAAGGTTTACAACAAATTCTTATTCTGGATTGATGTTTTGGTGTTTAATCTCGTTCTGTCAGGACCACTGTCGTCAAATATTTCAACAATAGCATATATTTCAAGTTGGTGGAATGAAAGTGTTCTGGGCGAACTCTCTGCGTGGACAGAGCGGGAGCGCATCGATGGAGAACCAGAACAGCTCACGATGTGTAACAGGATTCAATGAAATGATCTGACAGACGCAGCAGATATGGAGGAGACGGGGATGGAGGTGGGCACGATTGAGCAGCTGATAAGGAGCAGAGAAAGGAAACTTAGTGTGTGTTGTGTGATTATTGATTAACATTGATTAGCTGCATCTGATGTGATCGGCTGACGCAAGCTTGACTCACGTGCAGTGGCGCCCCCAGGATTTTTTTTAGGGGGTGGCACAAAGGGGCCAGTACAAATCTTAGGGTGGCACATTTAAAAAAATGTATTATGCCTGAATCTAATGCACATGTGTCAAATACAAGGCCCGCGGGCCAAATCCGGCCCGCCCCCTCATTTTATGTGGCCCGCGAGAGCTTACAAATTATTGTACTGTTATTATACATTTTATGTCCAAGACCTGAAAATGCAACTCAACTTTATTACCTGCGCGATGACGACATCTAGCCAGTAGGTGGCAGTGTCCGTATATATCGCAGAAATAAGCCCGTCCAGTGCGATCAGGTTGTTTCTTGTTTCACACTGGAGGGGCTTATTTCGCGATAACAGCCGGCTGCTTGTACATTATCCCGCTTATTACATGGGATACTTGCCACATGAGAAAAAAACTGGACATGAAATGTGAATTTGTAATATTGTATTAGCTCATTTTTACTGAATGCAGACCTAACAGGAAAAGCTGTTTACTTTCGGTTTTAAGGTAAGAAACAACGTCCAAATGTCATGAACATTCAATTTGGTTTAATAATTTGTAAATATAATGTCATATATTTTATTAAAAGACACATTTATATTTAATTTGTCAAAAAAACCTGTCAAAATGATTTGTTGCGTCCGGGTTACCCTGTGTTATTAGTTTTGAGAGGTTATCTGGGAATAACGAACCTGCAAATGTCGCGACTGGCCAATCAGAATCAAGCATTCCAACCAGCCGTGTAATAAGTGAGTGATATGATATATACATATTAATTAGATTACATCGTGTCAAACAAGGAAAAATTGATGCAGAGGGGAGGCTATTTCAAGAGGGATGGAAAGCAAATACATGTTTGTGCTTAATGGAAACAAGCCGGTGTGTCGTCTTTGCCAGGAGGCCATCCCTGTTAAAAAAACAGCATATGCTGGTTTGGTATGTTTTGATGCTGGTTTAGCTGGTCTTTAGCTGGTCATGTGCTGGTCCATAGCTGGTTTAAGCTGGTCCAACCAGCATCAAAACATACCTAACCCAGCTTATACTGTTTTTTTCAACAGGGGTGGCTGTGCTCAAAGAATACAGTACAATTTACATCGGCACTTCGAAACCAAACACGGAGCAAAGTATGCTAACCTTAGCCACCAAGAAAAGCAACAAAAGGTACAAGACTTGAAAAAAACTTACATTTTTGGCAGAATTTGTTTGCAAATGCTTCTGCAAAAAGTGATGCAGCCGTGAAAGCCAGCTTTATTGTGGCTGAAGAAATCGCCCGAGTTACCAAGTGTTTTTCAGAAGGTACATTTTTAAAGCAGTGTATGCTGAAGATATGTGAGCAAGTGTGCCCTGACCACAAAGGCCTTTAAAAATGTTAGCTTGTCAAGAAACACTATGCAGACCGACTATGTGTTCATACAGAAACATATCTTTTATTTTTTTAAATAAACTGTACAATAGTTGTACACTTGAATACACTTTATTTTACTGGTCTTTTACTGTCAAAACTAGGTATTAATTGAGTTATTACCAAAAGGAGTAATTAATTGCAGATGTAATTATGCAGTGTGATAAAAGAGTGGATACATTTATATAGTCTTACAGTTACAACCGGCCCTTTGAGAGCAACCATAATACTGATGTGGCCCGGGATGAAATCGAGTTTGACACCCCTGATCTAATGGTTAAGAGTTTTGGCATTGCCATTAATACTACTGGGATCATATAAAGTTATTACTAGTCTTACGATTTAATTTCTAATTTAATTTACTAATATTTTCAGTGTTTAATCGATACATGCTAATTCGCTAACTGTTCTACATATATTTGACTAAAAAAAAATATGATAGTAATACATGCCAAAAACTGCAAATCCAACAATTTAAAGATCAGCTGATGGAGTAATGTATTAACCAAACATGTATAGTGATCGATCAAAATGCAAGTATGAGCAGCAGAATAATTCAAATCCAATGCCTTAGCGACTAGCTTAATCTCAGTTAGCCAAACCCGTATTAGAGTTTGATACAATAAGTTTTATCATACAATAAACCACGTTTTACTTACTAGTTTGTGAGTTTCGTCTCCAACCCTCTACCCCTTTCATGCGTGCTGACTGAACAGGAGCAAACATGACGTCGCGTGCGTGGTACTGCGGCTGCCGTGCGCATATTAGTCGCGGTTTCGCAGGTTAAACGAGAGAGGAGGGGTTGAGATCGTATTCTACATAACACATTATACAAGTTATTTTTTTACATAGTGCTTCGATAATGTACATTTTAATTAATAAATATTAATACTATTATTCTAATCTAAAAATATATATATTTAAAAAATCTCATTCTGGTTGGGGGGCCAATGGGGTGCCAGTGACTTTTTGGGGGGAGCCGCGGACCCCCTGGTCCCCCCTTGGGGTCGCCACTGCTCACGTGACCTGCCAGAACTGACGCTACGCTTGATTCTGGATAGAAATGGTTATGATGGCAGTATGACACTGGCTTACACTTCACACTAAATGTGTCTTGTGGATGTTTGTAAGGGTGTTGTTGATATGACAGCATGAGTGAATGTTAACATCATATGTGACCCTGGACAACAAAACCAATCTTATGGGTCAATTTTTCAAAATTGAGATTTTTACATAATCTGAAAGATGAATAAATAAGCATTCTATTGATATATGAGTTGTTAGAATAGGACAATATCTGGCTCAGATACAACCGTTTAAAACTCAGGAATCTGAGAGTGCAAAAAAAATCTAAATATTGAGAAAATCGCCTTTGAAGTTGTTAATCAGGGGCACTGTGGCAGACCATCCACTCACAAAAATAAAGTTTTTATATATTTAAGGTAGGAAATTTACAAAATATCTTCATGGAACATGATCTTTACTTAATATCCTAATGATTTTTGACATAAAAGAAAAATCGATAATTTTGACCCACACAATGTATTTTTGTCTTTTACTAAAAATGTTCCCGTGCTACTTAAGACTGGTTTTGTGATCCAGGGTCACATATGTGGAATATAAAGAGACAAAACTCACGTTGGCAGTTCTTGTGTACAAGAGCATCTCCAAAGTATCCGTCAGCACATGTTTCACAGGCCGCTCCTCCGTATCCACCTCGACAGCGCAGACACGCTCCGGTCACAGCATCACAACTGACAGATGCTGTGAGGTCCAGGTTACCGTTACACACACACGGCTCACAGGAACCTCCGGGAACGTTGGGACGCCCAAAATAGCCGTTAGCACACCTGAGGTCAACCCAAGAAAAGAATCATTCAGAAATGCATCCAGGTGAGATACACATGAAGACATCACACTGAACCCGTCAGAATACTGAAGAGCGCTAAAGATGATCTTCTGGGTGATCTCTTCATCAGTCTTGACACCTGAAGCTGAAGTTCACACTGATGTTTGTACTGTACATACACATATGATTATCAGATTATCAGATGTGTCCAGCAGAAATGGACTCCGATTCAACCAGGCTACACACACCCACATCAGGATTGAATCAAAGGCGAGACAACTGAACGCCTCATGACTGAAGTGAGTGACATCAGCAGGAGTTTATTCTGCTGTCGTTCATGATGATAACCGAGCGCTCCATCACTCCATCATCATCATCTGAGATGCGTGTCGCTCGCTGGAATCACACGATATTCCCTTCAGAAAAATCCTACATGAAAAGACTCCACACAAGACGAGCAAATCAATAAAAGAACATCAGCGATTGATTTCAACAGACAAGAGATAGATGAGAACTGTGTGTTCGACACATGAAGTGATGCTGTGAAGAAGCTCTTGTTTCATTACACACACTAACATCAAGAGGGAGGAGACACGGGGACAGTGACCTGTGAACTGTATTCGTTCTGTGTGTGTGAGTGAGTGTGTGTGCGCGTTCATGTTTGTATATCCCAGTGGGGACCTAAACCTGAATGCACACCAACTCATGGGGACTCGTGTCACTGTGGGGACCAAAATTGAGGTCCTCATGGGCACAAAAGCTTATAAATTGTACAGAACAATATTTTTTACAAATCTAAAAATGCAAAAAGTGTTCTATGATCTTTAGGGTTAGGGATAGGGTTAGGGGTAGGGGATAGAATATACAGTTTGTACAGTATAAAAAACATTACGCCTATGGACTGTCCCTACGGGGATAGTCAACCAAAGCCTGTGCGTGTGTGTGTGTGTGAGTGAGTGAGTGAGTGTGTGTGTGTATGCGTGTGCGTTTGTGTGTTTTAAGAATGGAGTTTAGACGGTTTCATCTTAACAACATACACAAAAGTTCTTGTAGGGGTGTAGTGAAGTCCACCATTGTCGAGTTCAAGACAAGTCCAAGACCAGGACTAGTCCAGACCGAGTCAAGTCCGAGTCCAAAGAGGTCCGAGTCCAAGTCAAGTCCAAGTCCAATTGAGACAGTCAAGACAGAAAAAAATCATGACTACAAGACCACATACTTAACTATTGATAATTTATGTGATGCAAGAGACAGCATATCTTCTATTCTAAGATAATCATTTTCATTATTGTTTGTAATGATCAAAAAGCAGATAAAATAAGGTCATTTTATTTTTACTATATAGGTATAGCACTAAAGTCACAAAGCCGAAGTGTAACTGTTTATTACTTTTTTAAGGAACTTTTTTATCAGCCCTCCTAACAGCAAGGTTGTGCAGCAATGAACACTTTTGTGCGTGTGTGTGTGTGTGCGTGCGTGCGCGCGCCTGCCCGTGCACGTGCGTGTTCGATAGAGGAGCCGCTTGAAAGAGCAGAGGCTCCACGGCTCGTTCATAAGCACGTCGGTGCCCATCCTTAAATAACATGTTCATCACAATGACAATAAAAATACGATCAATCTTATCTTTAAGCCCTACTTTCCAAACTTTCTAAAATACTCAAATGCAATGCTAACTCTGAAACATGGCATTAACTTACCTCTCTTTGTGATGCCTTTGCAGGTGTCTTACGAAATTGGATGTTGTCCCACATGTTTCGGGGAAAGTTTTGTTGCAAAAAGTTTCCTTTTAAGCGCACTGTCGATACATTTATTATGGTTTGTAAAACCAATCTGTATTATGCCGCTGCTCGCTGACATCGTGCCTGATGAATGATTGACGCTGGTTCGCGCCGCGGACGAATCGTTCATTCGAACCGGTTCTTTCTTTTTAGTGAACCGGTCGAACCAGTTCAGCTGAATCGTTCCCGTTTAGCGTCTCCCGTAAACACTTAATATTATCCACAAATTAATTCAGTTATTCACTTTCTGGCGTGCATGACAGTCCCGCGGACTTGAACCAATATACCGGAGTTATTTAATTACAACAACAGCACACACTGACTGAACTGCTGTGTGAAGAGAGAACTTATGAGCACGCGCAGCTCTCGTTCTTGAGTCGGCAACAGTTTTCGGATCACAAGAATATTGCTCTATCAATGTTTTGTTTTGAAGGAGAAAATAAAACATATATCGCTGGACTCGGACGAGACCGACTAGAACATCTGCGAGACCAATGACCAAGTCCGAGTTCAAATACCAACGAGTCCAAGACAAAAAAACGTCTCGGACTCGAGTACTACAGCGCTACGTTCTTGCGCATGCGCATTTTTGTGATCCCAACTGAACTTCCGGTACACATTCACAAACAATAGAGTGCCTGTAGATTATTACTGATAACAATCAAAAGACACCGAGAAGAAGCGTTACTTGACTAAACTTGTCTCTCTAATATTCTGAATTTAGACTGCGATACCAAGCTCAACCGCTAGATGTCAATGTACCATCCGGTACGAGCAAACAGGACCCATTCAACAAATTGTTTATTTAATACAATCAACATACAACGAAATTCAACGAATCGTTTATTTAATACAGTTATTATACAGTAAAATAATAATACAAGTGAATATTAACATAAATTAAATCAAATATAAATAGTTATATTATTCGACACTAGCCAAACACACACCAGGAGTTAACTGGGGGTCAGGCAGGCGCATATCTGATGAAACGGTCTATAGCGGCAGTAATTGATGAGAGGACTTCCTCTGGCTGTGTAAATGTTGAATGATTACAGTATTATCTACGGTGATGATGATAAAACACAGAGAAACACAACTGTTCTCACTACAACAAAGCACAGCAGATGAGAATGAGAGGGGAATAAAGAGAAGAAGATGCTATCATCACCACGCTCGCGTCGCCCACCCGCTTCTCTTATCTACCCAGTCTGGGTGTGTATCTCTACTGAAGAAACTCATGCAGCGGCCTGATAAACACACACACTTATCTGCACACGGCTGAAAATAATCACAGCGGATTGATTCCTCCAGTCCCATAAATCACTGAATACAGAGTAATACTGCTGGTGAAATGATGAAGACTTCAGAGCTCACAGAGCTCACGTCTTTACACAATCATGATACACACATGTACAGTAATAGTCATATTTTGTCACACAAGGTCTGGATTATCAAGTGAAATGTGTTTTACAGTCACTGTGGTAAGAGAGTGTCTCCTGAGTGACAACATACATGTTTGACAACAACATATGTACACATTCTTTAATATCGTCGCTGTCATTCCAAAACCTCAGATGTTTGCACATTCACAGCTTTTCAGGAAATGGAAAAAAAATGTTTAAATGACAACATACTGTGTTGTCTACATTGACAAGCACTTTTTAATACTTCACATTGCTTTAGATATTTGCAAAACCCAGTGACAAACACAAAGGGCGACTAATAATAATCATTAAAAAAAATGATGAAATCTGGAGATAGGAGGTTTCAGAAGGACAGCAGTGGTTTATAAATGATCTGGGGTCAACACCTGAGGGTTTAGGAACTGATGGAGCCGTATGTCCAACACAAATCCACTTTCAGAATCCGATCAAGAACCAGAACCAAAGCAGGACAGTAATTCAGTACACACACACACGCACACACGCGCACACACACACGCACACACACACACACACACACACACAGGCTTTGGTTGACTATCCCCGTGGGGACAGTCCATAGGCGTAATGTTTTTATACTGTACAAACTGTATATTCTATCCCCTATCCCTAACCCTATCCCTAAACCTAAAGATCATAGAACACTTTTTGCATTTTTAGATTTGTAAAAAATATTGTTCTGTACAATTTATTAGCTTTTGTGCCCATGAGGACCTCAATTTTGGTCCCCACAGTGACACGAGTCCCCATGTGTTGGTGTGTATTCAGGTTTAGGTCCCCACCGGGATATACAAACATGAACGCACACACACACGCGCGCACACCTCTGAACTCTAGATGTAAGGAAGACTAATGTATGTCTATTTCTGTGTGCTCCTGTGAGAGGAACACATTAAACACTGATGACTAGATGACCAGCTGTCTTTAACCCGCCTATTTATACAACCAACTCCCGTCTGTCTGTCTGCTGCTCGTCCAAACTCATATTCTCCTCTCCGCTCTCTCTCTCTCGCTCGGGTGTGTGTCCGGTGGTCGAGCAGGGTCAGAGGAAACATAAGCCCTGTGGTATTTTCCAGCACAGAGGAGCGCGGCTGAATGAGGCCAGTGGATGTGAAAGTGGGAGTGATTTATCCTGTCATACATCACAAGCTCTTAACTGAGCAGAAATCTCCTCCAATCACTCTTACGCACACGCACGCACACACACTCATACAGAGAGAGAGAATTATCACAGTTTATATGGCAACTGATTTAAATGATGATATTTATCTGTTCCCTCAAACGCGACCCACACGATCATTTACTAATGAGCACCAGCAGGAGGTGTTTAGTGGGTGTTTACCTTTAAAATGTCATTATGTGAGGGATAATGTCCAGGCAGCCGGTTGTTATGGTGAAATAATCCCCCGACAGTGTGATCAGGACGTGAAGCGGAGGGTCTTGTGTCTCACTGAAGGGGCTTATTTCTGCCATAACAACTGGCTGCTTGTACATGATCCCGCTTATTACACGCCCACTTGCCACATGAGAAACAAACTGGACATGAAATGTGAATTTTGAATATCTTATGAGCTCATTTTTACCGAATGCACACCTTCCGCGAGGAAAAGCCGTTTAGTTTCGGTTTTAAGGTAAGAAACGACGTTCAAACGTCACGAACATTCAATTTGGTTGAATCGTTTGTAAATATAATGTCATATATGTTATGAAAAGACATATTTATATTGAATTTGTCCAAAAAACCTGTCAAAATGATTTGTTGTGTCCGGGTTACCAGTTTTGAGCGGTTGTTATCTGGGAATAACGAACCTGCAAATGTCGCGACTGGCCAATCAGAATCAAGCATTCCAACCAGCCGTGTAATATTTAGGTTGTAATAAGATGCTTACACAAATAACCCTTGGCTTTTTTATTTATTGGAGGACAGTCTCATATAAGGTGTGTGTGTCATCAGCATCACAGTGACGTGTTGCTGATGTATAATGATTGACATGCACACACTTGCCAGACAAATGTGCACTTCACTTTGACAAGTTTCTCAGTATGTGTGTGTGTGCGTGCGTTCTCTATCAGCGGATCTACAGGACAGATGAGCATCATCACTGAACACTGAACGCACTGCAGCAGTGACGCCGTGTGTCATGAACACGTTCAAGAAGAGTTTGATGATCATATGGGACACACGACAACACCTCCATCATGTACATGTACAAACAGCGAGGTTAGGCTCAGTAAAGGTCTGTTTGTGTGAACACTGAGGTATTATCATGCTGACATGACCAGCAAATAAAAAGTTGGATGTACAGTAGATTCGTTGTGACAGCATAACTCAGATCATTTGGTTTCAGAAGAACTTTATATTCGCCTGATGGGAAACGTAAAGCACAGTTTGAGATCTGGAGATTATGGAGTGTGTTTTCCAGAAGAAAACTTCGCTGAAAGTCACCACCGTCTACCAGGAACAATTGAGATTTGAGAGATGTGGGATGTGTCAGAATCTCAGGTTTAGAGTTTTGTGTGAAGTATGTCCTTCACGTCTCTTTCAGGGTGTCTCGTGGGACAGAGGCTTTTGAGCTCTCGTCTGGGCAGTGATGGATCGCTCCCATCTTGCCCCATTAATGTGTGTTTGTCCCTCTCTCTCTCTCCATCTGCCTCTTTTTCTCCTCTCTTCACATTACTAATGGGTCAGTGTGGAGAGCTTTGGTGCCAGCTAGCGTTTACCCCCCTCAGCACTGGCACTGCCACGCTCCCACTCCATCTGCTCCAGTGAGAACACCAGAGAGCCTTCATCAGTGATGCAACAATACTGCATATGATAACACATCATCACTGACCCTCAGACAGAGAGAAACAAACATTGATGACTGACGGATCATTCACATGATTTCACATATAGATGCCTCATTATCATCTGTTTCTATGGGCCGTGAGTCGTCCGCCTCATTTTGGAACGGTCAAAGCCGGTCACAAAAACCTGATGAGTTCATACATACAACAACAAAAACATTCTCACCTTTCAAAGATTTTCACTTTTTTTGTGTGAAGAACTCATGGATTTCTACTGTGAGTGACAACAGCAACTGAAATGTTCACCATTACAAGACTCCAACATGTCTGAAGCGCTTAATCGTGACGTCGATGTCTGCATATTTATGATTTCAGATTGAAATGACACTTGAGCCAATGAGTAAACTGGGTTGTTCTGTATCAACCACACAAGATGAAATGATCTGATCTTCTAAATGCAAGCTTTTCATTTCGTATGGCAGAGAGAGAGAGATCCATATGGAGCAGAGATTAGGATTTATTGGACAAGTCTGCTCAAACAGACACATTACACACGAGACTACAGACATATGCTACTGATCACAATATCTCACACGCGCACGGCTTCTGATCAGAGTCCATAGAGAAGAGGATCAGACCTCCTGACTCTAAGTGAAAGCTTGTGCAGTGACTCGACACACACATCATCTCGGTCACTGTCTTTAAAATGGACGAATCACACAGAAAACACAACTCATGTTTCCTAAGGTCACACACACACACACACACACACACACACACACACACACACACACACACACACACACACACACACACACAGGTCACTGGAGAATCAGTTTCATTCAACAGCATGATGTGTGTGGAGGTCTTACCTGTCACAGCGTGCACCGGTGTAGCCGGCCGGACATCGGTCACACACCACCTCACCTCTGCCGTCCAGGTGACACGTGGGACTGAAACTGTGATGTTTTTGAGCCAACAAAGGGCCGAAAAGAAGAAGAAAAGAGAGGTGAATGAGAAGCATTCTTCATCAGTGTGATGTGTCTGAACGTCTGATCCACAGGTCGTGTGTGTGAGGTTATTTCAGACGACACCGGACCTCCACCGGGACACCTCAGGAATGCTCACGGCGCTTTCTTTAGCTGTGGTCAGCTGTTGGATTCTGGGACACAAACTCAGCGTGCTATGGCCATTATTAACTCCACTGAAACATATACGGTACCGAAGGAAGCTGAGCGTGTAGAGTAAATACAGACAATTGATATGATGGCTGAATGTAATAATAACTGACCGGTGACTTTAGTGTATTTGTGTTGTTAATGGGGATCTGTGCATCTGACACAAGCTTCAGCTAATGTTAACTTCACCAATAACCAGTACTGGTATTGTGTGATTACTCACGGTGATTTAACACTCAACATTACTGTGTCACTATGCTACATTTCTTTAGAATTATAATTGATATTTCAAAATGTTATCATTTATAAGTCTATAAGTGAGCGGTGTGTTTTTTGAAGCTAGTTTAATGACATTCTGATCACAGATACTTGTTTGATGGAGTCAGAAGAGGACAGGCACACTGCTGACAGTCATTGGCTGTTCCCCGGGTGGCGTCTCCGTAGTAACCAGGAGCACATCGCTCACAGTTCGCTCCTTCTGTGTGGTTCCTACAGTCCTACAACACAAACACGTCGACAGCATCTTCTGTGAGAATGACTGTTTGTGTACAGGATGGGTTTAACTTTGTGTTTTTATTACCATTGTCAGTGCACGATCCGTTCTGTGATCTCCGTTTCCCTACACTATTGGTATCACGCATGCTATGAAACACTTGACGGCCAGGCGGGCGGCACAACTGGCGGCATGTTTTTGTAGGCTACATTGTGTTTTTCATTTAACAGTTCACGGCGGGTCTATTTTGATGTTTTTAATGTATCTTACGCTACGCATTACGATGTGTTTACGTGGTTGCCAATCCAAAATAATAAAGGAGTTGTTACATGAACATACACGATTTTGGTTACATGTGGAATAAAGTCTGAGTCTTGAGAGTCTGTCACTGCAAACCTTCAGTTTCCTCCATACTCCCCTTTGCGATTCATTGCTGCATGGCATTAGGCCTACTTAACTTGCCGTGTTTCGATCTGAGGTCAGTAGTATTGTCAAAGACGGTTTGTGTCGTTTTTTTATTAAAAGCTGCTAATATTAGTTAACTTTAAATCGAGTCATTTTGTATTAGTATGGGTCTATATAGGTTAATATATCTATCTATATAATCTAAATGAGGAAAATAATCCCTTCAATGGTGTTTACAGAAGACAGTAAGGAACATAATATGCATTTGTGCCGAGACTATCTGCACTTACATGAAGAAAGAACTACAAACAAGTCTGGGGAAACGTTACAGAGTATTTCAAACTGACAACAGAAATGACTTGAAAGAACGCATAGTGTGCACACACAAGTGACATGAGACCAGAGGTGGACAGTAGTGAAGTACATTTACTTGAGTATTGTACTTAAGTACACTTTTTGAGTATCTTTACTTTATTTACTAAGGTACAAAGGTGCGCAAGCGTGCAACAGATCGTGCAGTGTCATAAATCGTCGCAAAACAGAATTATCATTTGCGCATGCGCGTTTTCTACTACGTCATTATGCGCATGCGCGGACGGATCGTGTACTGACAACCATCACACATCACAAATTCATCAGGTTTACTCAGAGACTTCAGAAGATGAGCGAAACACTGCATTTTGTGAGTTTAATGGAATGAAATCTTAAAAACATTCAAATATTAAAGTGAAATATCTGCATATTTTCCAGCGGCGAATCATTTTATTGCTGTTAACATCCTTATAATTCTAGTCTTTCACTCATTGACTGACTCATGTTTTTAAATTCTTGGTGTTAAAAATAAAACTACAATAATGACCCGTGTGTTCTGAAGCTGAAGAGCATTTAACCACCACACACAACCAAAAATACACTCACACAAGTTTTTTTTACATTGTGGGGTTTTTCTCATAGATATAATGACCTTTCTACTGTACAAACTGGATAAGAGCTACAGGTCACCTTTACAGGTGTTGCTTTGCTGATGTTTGACTGATGAGTCAAGGGGGTTGTTAATGTGTTTGTTGTTTATCTTGCACATGATTCAACACAGAGGTCAGATTGAGCCAGACCTCATTGGTGTTTGCATACAAATAACCAACCTGTGACATTTACTCTGAATTTACATCCACAGAGTAACTGATGGAGAGAGAGAAACACATTTTCTGTAGCAGTATTCATTTATTATCTATTTTTCTCAATGTTTTCTTGTTTGTTTACATACAGTTGTTCAGCGGTTGAAAATTATTTCCTGTGTCACTTGAATGCTTTAGCAAAACAAAAAGTATTTCTGTCCTTTCTGTAACGCTATTTGAATTGACAGATGAACAGACAGACAGACACATGGACAGACAGACAGATGAATAGACAGACAGACAGATGAACAGACAGACAGACACATGAACAGACAGACAGACACATGAACAGACAGACAGATGAACAGACAGACAGACAGATGAACAGACAGACAGACACATGAACAGACAGACAGACACATGAACAGACAGACAGATGAACAGACAGACAGACAGATGAACAGACAGACAGACACATGAACAGACAGACAGACACATGGACAGACAGACAGATGAACAGACAGACAGACAGATGAACAGACAGACAGACACATGAACAGACAGACAGACACATGAACAGACAGACAGATGAACAGACAGACAGACAGATGAACAGACAGACAGACACATGAACAGACAGACAGACACATGAACAGACAGACAGATGAACAGACAGACAGACAGATGAACAGACAGACAGACACATGAACAGACAGACAGACACATGAACAGACAGACAGATGAACAGACAGACAGACAGATGAACAGACAGACAGACACATGAACAGACAGACAGACACATGAACAGACAGACAGATGAACAGACAGACAGACAGATGAACAGACAGACAGACAGATGAACAGACAGACAGACACATGAACAGACAGACAGATGAACAGAGAGACAGACAGATGAACAGACAGACAGACACATGAACAGACAGACAGACACATGAACAGACAGACAGATGAACAGAGAGACAGACAGATGAACAGACAGACAGACACATGAACAGACAGACAGATGAACAGACAGACAGATGAACAGAGAGACAGACAGATGAACAGAGAGACAGACAGATGAACAGACAGACAGACGAACAGACAGACAGACAGATGAACAGACAGACAGACAGATAAGCAGAGAGACAGACAGTGTATGTTGTGACTGACATCAGTTTGTGTTATTGTGTTAATGTAGTTTTGTGTGATTATGAGGCGAACAGCAGCAACACTCACAAAAGCACCGATGTCAAATCACAGCACAGGACATCGATTCTGTCCAATCAGTGTGAAGAAAGCAAGAAAAACAACACAAAGCCCTTCAGAGCTGATGTTACCTGGCAGTGTCCAGTGATGTCATCACAGCGCTCGGCGTGTCCGTGACAGTGACAGAGTTCACACACACCGCGATACACGGTCCCGTTCACCCTGCGGTAACCCACAGCACACGTCTGGAAACACACAACATCACGTCTGGAAATATTGATCAGAACATGACTGAGAGTAGTAAAGTGTAAGAGGAGCTGGATTTGTCAGAATAATGACTGAATCACTGCCGAGTTTTCATTTACTTCACGATGAAGAACATTAGTTTCTGTCAACACAAGTGTAATGAAGCTTTACTCTTCACTTTTATTCCAATACACAACAACGCCACAGAAAAACTGTTATATCTGTTATTAATATCTATCGATCATCTCGTGCTGGTTATGTTTTCCAGTCGTTCTCCTGGACTATGTGTTTTGGGTCATTTTTTGTCAAACCTTCTTAAGTTCTCCTCAAAGCAGACACTCCAAACACAACTACACAACATGAATACACGATCTTTAAAGAGGGCATGATCATCAAAAATCATATTTTTTATGGAATATTGTAGTGTTTTTATAAGTGAGCACTATGGCCCGGTTTCACAGACAGGGCTTAGCTTAAAGGAACAATATGGCATTTTTAGGAGGATCTATTGACATAAATACAATATAATATACAAAACTATTTCTTCAGAGGTGTATAAAGTCCTTACGTAATGAACCATTATGTTTGTAATACCTTAGAATAAGATGTTTATATCTACATACAGAGCGGGCCTACATACATTGAATTCGCCGCCATGTTTTCTACAGCAGCCCTAAACGGACAAACAACTCTACAACGTGCGTTTCCTCTTCCTCTCCGCTGCGGTATCGTGGTGAAACTGATCGAGGGATGATCCGTGATCCATACGGATCGTGCTCTCCGGTGCAGAACGCATGTGACCCGCGGATTAACTGAAAGTTTATTCATCATTGAGTAAAAGAGTAAAACGTGTGCGCTCTCTCTCGCTCGCTCTCTCTCTCGCTCTCTCTCTCCAGTATCTGGACGAGTACAATATTAAAGCGGTTCCAGATAAACAATGACGCTCAAAACTGCTCCGTCACAACATATCTTGGTATGTTAGTATGTTACTCACATACTGATCCGAATCAAAGCATCCTCCTCGGGGGTGATCTTTAGACGATCTTTCTCTCCAACGTCTCTCTGCTGGGAAGTATCTCCATAGATATCTGTGAGTACAGTATATCTGCTAAAAGACTTAGTCCTAACTCGTCTCTGCTGGAAAGTCTTTATAATAATAAAACAGGTCTTCTTTTTAAACTTAAAATCCACAGAGTCATCGCTCTTTCTACGGTCTTTCTAATGCCCGCATGATCTCTTCCCTGCGTCAACATCAGAACCACATCTTTTGTACTGTGGTGGCCACCGTCGTGTTTGGACTGACGATTCACGGCAAATCTATAATACAACGCTAGTGGCCGCTGTTAATTAAGAACTGCGCCTTTAAGCCAGGACTAGGCCTTAGTCAATTATGATAATTAAGTAGCTTTAATAAAAATGCCTCAGTAAAAACGTTTCTGGTGTGAACCTTGAGACAAAACAAAACCACTGAGATGTTTTAGGATCTGTCATTGCAAGTTATTTTCTTTTCAACCTTCACTCAAATCATGGAGCTCCTCCCCCCTCGAAACGACTTCTCATCACTTCCTGTCACGAGGGCAGAGCTTTCTTCATGAGAGGGTGCAGATGGTGATTCCGGTGGGGAGTATCGTCCACGACTGACTGCAAACTCACATTCAACCCTGTGCTCCATTTCTAAGGGCTCATCCCTATGCCCTAAGCCCTTCAAAGGAATTACCCTCCGGAGTGACAGCTATAAAAGGGTTGAAGGTGTAGGGGACCAAACAACTGTTTCTTGAAGTGCCCTTCTGCGTCATCATCCCATGCCCATACGAGGCGCCGTCGCCATGAAAAGAATCACGGGGGCGTGAAGTGTCCATCAGTTGTACCCTTTGAAATCCTTTATTCCAAAGAGCCCTTTGAAGTGGCCAGTTATGAGCACTTGGGTTTGGAACGACCCTTCAGTATGGTGGCCATGAAGTGCCCTTCGGAGGGCGATATGTCCCATTTGGAACACACCGCAAATCTGCCTCCATTTTATTAGCCACACCCATCTTCCAATGATCCAATCAGTTCTCAATGTGGGAATTAGTATAGGTAGAGTTTAATATCGCCGCATGTTTGTATCTATAATCAGTGTTGGGAGTAATGCGTTACAAAAGTAATGCATTACAGTAACGCATTACTTTTTGCTGTAACGCAGTAGTGTAAGGCATTACTAATCAATTTTCAGTAATATTTTACTCGGTACATGTTCAGTAATGCTTGCGTTACAACAAATGTTTCGCCCGCGAGACATTAACAAATCAAAAATCCTGCAAGTTCTATTTCCTGTTGGTGAATAGACGCGTGTGGTGTCATTCATCTCCCTCTGGCTGGTGGAACTTTGCATTTTGTATCATAACACGGCATGATTTCAGTCTCTGAGCTAAGGGTCCGAGGCTATTGGCCCCGCCCGGTTCGCTCTAAGCCCTAGCGCCAGTGTTGCCAGGGTCGCGGGTTTCCTGCACAATTGGGCTATTTTGAAAATGCAGTTGCGGGAAAAATTATGGAGCCGTGGGTTGCGGGTTTTTGGGCTACTTTCATAATGTACTGCGGTCGCTAAAATGTTTATTTATATTCTAAGGATAAATGTTAACTGATGAGATTCTTAATGTGTATTCATACTCGGATGAATACCTGGCAACTCCAGGACCGGGCCGTTGTCAAAAGTGTGGGGAACGAGCGTCTGACAGACAGGCTACAGTACAGGGAGGGACGCGGGAGCTCAGCTCAACCAAAGAGGAAAATATAGCGGTGGTATTAGACAATGCATCCGAATGATGTTTTTACCAATGTTTCGTAAGGTGCATGTCACGTTACACAATGAAAGAAATCACGTGTGAGAGTACAACAGTTGATTCTTCCGGCTGCCAAATATCACATTTGAGCAGCTATAAGCAGTCTAGAACAACTAAAACATTGAGGTGCTTGTACACATTATACATATGCAATACATTTAACCATGCTTGTTTCTTCAGCAAGTTTTTGCATGTCTTTCTAAGAGAAAACACGTTTCTCGTCCATTTCCGTGCGTGGCCTCGAGCACACATGGATCTTTTTTAAAGGGACACTCCTCCCAAAAACTAAAATTCTGTTATGGATTACTCACCCTCTAGTTGTTCCAAACCTGTATAAATTTCTTTGTTCGGTTAAACACAAAAATATTTGGTAGAAAGTTAACTGAAAATTCTTTGGCATCATTGACTACCATAGCAGAAAAAAACATAATTGTAGTCAAAGGTGACCCAGAATTGTTTGCTTTCCTAAATCCCCCAAAACATCTTTTGACTTCAACAGAACAAAAAATATATACAATACCTAGGAAACCATTCAGATAAGTAAATATAGCAATACAAACTTTTTTTTGCAGTTGTTAACTTTGATTTGACACCGGAAAATAATTGTGCTAGTTTTCATTCCTTTTGGGCGGGTTTTGAGGGGTCATTGGGCTGCTTTCAGGAAGCTAGTTAGCAAGATCCCTGTGACCAGCAGCAATGACAAGGTAAACTAACGTTTACATGATGACTAGCTAGAATTCTATATAATCTAGTTCAGTGATGGGATGGGACTATTTTGTATTTAAATACCTTTGAAAATACAAAAATACTAAGATTAAACACATTTAAATACAAAATACATTTAATTTTTTCAAACTAAAATACTTTTTGCCAATCAACCTCCTTATTAGACTGCATGGATGGGTAGTGTTTCAAATACATACATTTGAAATACAAATTACTATTATTTTGTAATAGTATTTTGTATTGAAATGCATTTAATCTAGTATTTTTTTGTATTTATTTTTGTGTAGCCTTGTTAATTCAAGAAATCAGCAGTCTAATAAAGAGGCTGATTGGCAAAATACAAAAATTCAAAACATTTTGTAATTTTTGAATGTTAAGTTCTACTTCTGTAGTTATTTTGGTGAAAGTAACTCAAAAGTGATACAGGAGTCATGTAACGTATTACAATTCTGAGTAATATTGCAAGGTAAGGGATTACTTTTAAATAACAGTAACAAGTAATCTGTAATGTATTACAGATTGGAAGTAACTTGCACAACACTGATGATTAACATGACTGCACAACAGCAATGTACAGTAGGTGGCGCTATACACTAAGGATGCAATAACCAAAGAAGAAGATTCCCATCGTTACTTCTGTTTTACATCGACTTTAATGATTCTTTATTAAAATATTTGAATAAAGAGCGATGATGTCAGGTGTCTAAAGTTCTCTTTTTTTCTCTCTTTTGGTCACTAAAGTAAGTGGGAGTCTCCTCCTGAGCAAAATAAACATGAAAGCTGGGATTGATATGACAGATGTCACTGAGATGAATGATCGCGGCAAGTCTGTGAGTCTGTTAAAGAAAAAACAATCCTGGTGTTCTGATTTAGTATCACAGAATGTCTGATTTGATGATGACATCAAGCAGTTAAGCGTGAAGCAGGAGCGTGTTGAGCAGATCAGATGTTGTACATGTGATGCTGCTGTCCCGGCCGGGAATCTTAACAATCATCTGAGATTCATAAAGAGATCTCCACTGTGGCCAAATGTGTCGTACTGTACAGCATCACTAAACTATAAGCATTACGTCAACATTCACAGTATTCATGAATCAGGACCAGTGTTGGGCAGTAACACGTTACTGTAGTTTGATTACTTTTTTGGTAACGGAGTAATTTAAAGCGTTATAATTCCTAAAATAGTAATTAGATTATAGTTCCAAGCCCAGGTAACTATACGTTACTGTCATGGTTCTGCCCACCTTGTCTTGCTTTTCTTGGCCTAGTGGCAGAACCATGATAGAACCTCTTGTTTTATGTGGAGAGTGACGTTTTGTCCCTGTTGGTCTTCCACTCTCCGGTGTGGCGTCTCTGTTCCCGCCCTTTCGTCTCCTCGTTATTGTTTGTTAATTAGTTCATGTCCTGCACCTGTCCCCTCTTGATTTATCCCCTTTATAATGCCCTTGTGTCTTCTGTCTCGTGCTGGTTCATTGTATTGTGTCGTGTTTGTGTAATGTGGTGAGTTCCTGTCTTTGAGTTAGTTTATTTTGTAGTTGTGATGTGTTTTAGTCTAGTCCTGTTAGTTTAGTTAGTCTTGTTCCTGTTTCCATGTTTGTTACTTTACCCCCACGTGGGTCTTTGTTTTGTTGCTTTTTATTTATTAAAGTTTGTGTTAACCCCTTACCCGCTGTCTGCACCTGGGTCCTCTGTCTCCGTGTCTCTCACCACCCACCATTCTTGACAGTTACAGCTGCGTTGCATCATTGCCGTTGTATCATTTTATCATTAAAATTGTAAAAAGCGAAATAGCTTTTTCAAAGTCTGGATGCCTGCCTGTCGCACACGTGACGTCATCAAACTGAAACGCGCCTGCGCGGAAAAAGTACTACCAAAGCCACTCCATGGAAAGCCTGCCACCTTAAGCTAAAAACTAGTAACGGACGATGCTATCGCCGCGCAAGGAGACTAGACACCGGATATGATTGGCTGAGGTGCCTCTCGTGAGGTGCCTTTATGCTCCAGTTGTAAGTATTACAGACCCATACATCTCCCTCTCACAAGACAATCTTTGGTACTACCAGCGAAACTCAGCATGGCGAGAGAAACGTATGTGTTCTGTAGCTGGAAATAAAATAATAATTATGAGTTTATTTCTGTCAAAGACAAGAACATTGTTGCGCGTTGTCGGTCATGTGGAGGTAAACAAAACCCTCTCTGAAAACAAGCTGAAAGGGCAGTACAGCCCGGTTAAACTTCTGGAGAAAGTGACGTCACCGGGCACGGAGAGCAATGAATCAACTTCTACTGTCCAGTGCCAGGCTGCTATTAGCAACATGTTGTGTTTTGTCAGACGAGTTTTTGCTGCTCTAACGCTGTTATATTTGTTAAATGACGAAGAAATCATCCTAGAAATATGCAGAAGCACTAGTTAAGATATACAAGTTATAAGAAACTAAGGAGAGACTTTTTACATTATGGAGTATGCAGGTTTAGAAATACTAGTTAACATATGAATGTTTGAAGTTAAAATGTCACAGAGTTTAATTATTATTATTATTTATGCCAGGCTTTAGTATGGAATAAGCAGGAAGAATGTATTAAAAGAATTAAAGACGAGATTGAGTAGAGTATGCACGTAAAGTTTAGTCTTGAGAAGGCTAAAGAGGTTATTTTGTGTTTTTGAGGGGTGGGGGGAAGTGATGTAACGAGTAGTGTAACTAATTACTTTTGAAATAAAGTAATCTGACCAGTAACTTGATTACATTTAAAAGGAGTAATCAGTAATTTAATTATATTTCCAGAGTAACTTGCCCAACACTGATCAGGACACACATAAACTACCCTCATGACCCAGTGGATGTGTCAAGAGTGTTATCTCATGAGGCCACGGGACAGGCACAGAGGAGCCATCATGGTGGATGTGGTATGAGCAGGATGTATTTATTTCCAGTGATCATCAACGCTCGAGAACTAAATGCACAACATGATTTAGAACGCAGCACGTTTTTATGTCACTTCCTTTCACTCGCTTACCTCACAGGAAGTGCCGACATATCCAGGAGGACACTGACACACCTCCACAGCACGGGCCTGAACACCGCTGCGAGCGTCCACGGCAGCAACGTGCATGCTCACCGTACCCAACCTGAGACACACACAGAGAGAGATTCATTCATTTATTCAGTTGTTGAATGTTGATGAAGGGGAAATGAAAAATATCCCTCAAAATCTCTCCATTCTGGGACGGGCCGCAGTAGCGGAGCTGACCTGTAGATGGCGCTCACGTGTTCTTGACCGGAAGATGCCCGCAGGAGCACACGCTGGATGTTGTTGAGTACAGTGTGAAAGTCTCTCTTACTGACAGCCAAACCTGACGCCTGATGCTGGAAACTTTCTGGAAGAAGATCTATCCTCCGCTCGGCCGCAGACACCCTCACAAAAGACCTGCTGTCAATCAAACGCAGACCATCGCCCTAACGGACAACAATGTGTGTGAATCACTTTCTCTCTCTCACTTCAGTCTTCAGGTTCCTCAATCATACATGAAGAAATCAACAGTGTCATACAACGTGACTTACTGAGTTTAATAGTTAGATCAGGCCAAACTTCCCTTTAGAGACATTTAAAAACTAAATAAATCATAAAAACAATCAATATAATAGTTCTTTAAATAAAAAGGGTTGGTGTCAGTGAAAAAACAACAACATTAAATCTTAACATGTGTTGTTGTGTAGACGTGTGTGTGTGTGAATGTGTCGATAAAAGCTGATTTATTGATTGAGAAGCAGACAGACAGACAGATGTGTGTAATATTGTGTATGTGTGTAGAAAAGCAGAGAGACACGAGTTTGATGGAAGGTGAAATGTTTGCAGAGAAATATTTAATTGTGAAGAATTGTGCAGGTGTGTGTGTGTGTGTGTGTGTGTGTGTATTGATGCAATAACAGGTAACCCATATATCTCATCTCTGACACAGTGAGGGGACTCATTTGAGAGCATTATGGGATACGATTCATTCTGCTGGTTTATTTACCTCTCCACCACACAGACTGCTGGGAAAATCAGCGTTTATTGACATGCACGCACACACACACGCACGCACACACACACACAGCAGGAAGATTGAGGAATTATGGGAGCTGTACTCTCTATTTGCACTGAGTTAATGAGGTATGCACATGCAAAACAGGGCTTAACGAACAATAATTACCTGTCATACACACCTGAGCACAGGAGCGCATGCACATCTCACACACGCACGCACGCACGCAGACACACACCTGCTGCATATCGCATTAATACTTCATAAAAATCTGCAAGGGTCTGTAGAGAAACACAACACCGGCATAGAAACTGCACGCACACACACGCACGCACGTTTAATGCATGTATTAAAATAACAAGATTGGCATCTCAGAGTAATGGTATTGCTCAGAAATTGCTCTTTTAGAGCTCAGGAGACCTATTAGTGTTTTCTCCTGATAAGCAGAAATAAAAACAGACACAAATGAGACGAGCGCTGAAAGTTTAGAGTTTTAGAATGAATGTGGAGCGCAGAAATCTTTTTATATTGAGATCTCAAACTAATCTGATTTTACAGATCTCCTCTGAGACTCTACATGAGACACATGTGACATTAAACCTAACGTCTTCTCTGTTTAGGAGAAACAACAGGAAAAGAAAGAGATGATTGTCAAATGAACTTTGTCAAAACCAAACATCTTTGTATTTAAAAGTATATATTTGTATAATAGTTGAGAGTACAGGAATCCGTTTGTTTATATGCAGCTGCATGAATAAATGAAATTTAAGGAAATGCTTTAGTCATGAGGCCAAATAAAGAAGATTCTGAATCACACCAACTGAGCAAAGCACACACAAATGTATACAAATCCTTACACACAAACACAGGTAGAGTACATGAATACTCAAGCATGCTTTCACACACACACACACGCACGCACGCACACACACACACGCACACACTGATGTGAGCTTGTGAGAAGACTTACACAAACATAAACACAGCTGTGATCCACACACACACACACACAGTAAACAACATGAGTTCAAGCATCTCACATGTACACACTCACATCAGTTCTAGACTAAACAGCGAGGTGTGCTGCTGTGAATGACCTCATGATGCTCTGTCATGATTGGGTTTCAAAGCAACACATCGTTTCATATTGAACGACATTTCTGAATGATAGGAAGATATTCTTCTCATCAGCTAACCTTATCAAAAGTGTTCGTTTTGTTGAGGTCTGCTTTGATTGTCTGGTAGCAGAGATTTGAAAGATTTTCTGTGATGAAACTCTGCAGGTGTGAATGACGATGGACAGATGTACTTTACCTCCATGATGACATCAGGACCAGAGGAGACGTGACGACCATCAGTGTCATCAGATACACTGTACATCAACCTGCCTCCATACGACAACAGCTGAAAACACACACACACACACACACACACACACACACACACACACACACACACACAGCTTAAAAACGCTCTGTGTTCTTTAAGAAAAAGGCTGAAAACAGTTCAACATGCTTGATACGAACACACACACATACATGTTCTGTGTGTGTGTGTGTGTCTCTGCTGTATTTAGGCTATGTTACGCTTCAGGGTAAATCAGGACCACCACACACATCTCCACAACCTTCACTTCTACGCACACACACACAATCCTACACAAACCCATCTCACAGGACTGATGTGGGTTTACTTCAGTGCTCCGTGTGTGTGTGTAGAGGTTACATCTCTATAACCAACACAACATTCACACTGAACAGACCTCGCAACATCTATTCTCATGTGGAACTGATAAGAGAAGATCTTTCTTCATGTCCACACCAACATAATTCCACTTTAGGCTTCACAGTGATGTGGACATCCAAGAAATGACATTCAGCTGAATCTCACAAAAATACCCCCCCCCTCCTGGACGTGTTCTTCAGATGTCTCATGTAGAACAGTGACTTCTGACATCAGACCTGTGATGTCATGGCAACCGCCTCCTGTGAATCACTTCTGAAGAATTGTTTTAATTAGAACATTGAATCATTCATTTATGAAACGGTTTACTCCAGTCACACAAAGATGTTTCCACTGTACTTCTGTAAAAACATTCTGCATATCCACACATGAACGATGGATGCAATGGTTTAAAGAGCATCTTGAGTGCTTTAATGAAAGTCAAGACATCTGGGCGTCTGGTGTGTATAAAAGAGTTCATATCAAAACATCACATCACATGAAATCCAGAAATGAAATTAACCTGATTGTTTCCGTGTTAGTCAAAAAGCCCACATACAGACATTCAACTGAGAGAGAGAGAGAGAGCGAATGTAGACTTGATAGAAAAATGAAAAGAGAGTGGGAGAAAATGACAACATCATCCACAGCACATCCTACAGGAAATGAGAAACAGGCCGTCCATCGAAGTCTTTCAAAACAATTCTGTCCAACCCCCCCATCCTCTGTTCTTACCCATCATTCCCTGCCATGTGCTTCTGACCTCTCTTACCCTCCTCATGTCTGCACCACAGCACCAGAGACCACACACACGCACGCACGCACACACACACACACACGCGCACGCGCACACGCACACGCACACAGAGCTTTGTGTGTTTGTGTTACAGTTACACATCTGGTGAAATGCAGTCTGAGAATGTGTGGCTATAGAGGAGCCAGAGATCATAAACACACACACACACAATCACCCAATCAGATTAGATCTTGTGAGATCATGACAGTGTTTCCCAGTTTTGTGTTTAGATGGTACTTTTATAAAAACCTTCTGGATAAATGTGCATAATAAAAAATACTGTGTGTGTTTTAACTTGTCAGTATTTATTCACACGTGATCCCTTGACAAACACACATGACTGTGTGAAAATACCTTTGTTCTCAAACTAATGATAATAGGTGTCCAAAAACACAATCAACCTTCAAATCTTCATCACTTGTTGTATGAAAAAACACAGATTTATGTTACTGATTGTTGCCAAAAACAAGAACAAGTTTGTCTTCAGCTCGATTTACACTTCCGTATCATTTTACTAACGGAGGTCGTTTCCATAGAAACAAACTGTATTGTGAAACACCTTGTCAAATCTGTGTAGTTACACAACAAACAGAGAAAATGTGTGTGAAGTAATCTGTGAATTTAATTGAAAGAATCTCATCAAGAACCCGTGAGAATGTGTGTGTGCTCTGTAAAGAGAGTAAATATGGCCGTCTGTGTGTGTGTGTGTGTGTGTGTGTGTGTGTGTCACAGAGGCTCGGAGCGTAAGACATGTATGCATTACGTGTGTTTGTGTGCTTTAGGCATAAAGTCATCTCTTTAAACACAAACTGGAAAATCTTCTCAAGTCTAATGTATGCTGCATGAAGAAAATCAAGCTCATTAAAAGTCCATCTGATTTTATTTCTGCATTGACCCAATTCTCATTATTCTAATGCAAACATAACCTCATTCCTCTTTCTTTAATACAGTCATGAAAATCAAATTTCATCTGGACAGAATCATTTAGCATAAATTACACTATATACATAGATACCGTACATGCCTAAATGATAGAGCTTTTTTTTGCTTTACAGTAATAAGAATGAGATTTTTCTGCATGAAAATAATCCAATAATGCAAAACATCTTAATGCTCCTCAAAATGGGTTCCATTTACTTTTCATAATGTCTTATTTATTTCTTTTTCTTTTTTATTTGAGGTGATATATGAGACAGATTTGTTCCTGACAGGTTTCATGAGTTTAACCTTCAAATGTTTTTTTAATGTTCTCAATGCATTCACTGAGGACGCTGAACCTGACGGAGCTTTCATTTAAACGGCCTAATGTGTGTCTGGATATTAAAACGCTGTGAAATGAAGGCTGACAGTCACTTTAAACTCAGAGTAATGTCATCATTAGCTGCAGAGAGACTTCAGCACGCACGCGCACGCACGCGCGCGCACACACACACACACACACACACACACACACACGCGCACACACACACACGCGCACACACACACACGCGCACACACACGTGCATTCAATCATGACAGTGTTTCCCAGTTTTGTGTTTAGATGGTACTTTAATAAACACCTTCTGGATAAATGTGCATAATAAAAAATACTGTGTGTGTTTTAACACACACAAATCTAAATGTTCACATGATGCCATAAAGTCTACATGTACACGTGTGTAATCAGCACTATTATTATTATTTTATTATTATTTATTAATCTTCACACAATGTTATTTAATTTTTCTTGAACGTGAGTAATATGTAGAAAGTTTCAGCTCAGTACACAGTGAGTCTGGAAACTAAAGCAGGTCATTTGATTGTTTGTACACGTCTCATTTTCTTCCTGTACTCCCATTATCTTTAAAGTACCCCCAACACAAACACACACACCTCTCTCTCTCACTCACTCACTCTCACTCTGTCTCCCTGCAGACACTCAAGTGAAATCAAGGGCAAATAAAAGGCTAAATGAGGCAGTAATGTAATGATGATAAATGATGTCTGATCATTACAGCACTTGAGGAAACATCAGTGTAGTGTGCTGCCAGACACTTCACCGCATGCACGCACACACGTCTGGTTTACTATCTCCGTGGGGACAGTCCATAGGCGTAATGTTTTTATACTGTACAAACTGTATATTCTATCCCCTATCCCTAACCCTATCCCTAAACCTAAAGATCATAGAACACTTTTTGCATTTTTAGATTTGTAAAAAATATTGTTCTGTACAATTTATAAGCTTTTGTGCCCATGAGGACCTCAATTTTGGTCCCCACAGTGACACGAGTCCCCATGTGTTGGTGTGTATTCAGGTTTAGGTCCCCACCGGGATATACAAACATGAACACACACACACACGCACACACTTGACTCACTTTCTTGTGCAGGTAAGCGGAAGGGGCGCTCCAGTAGTATGGGGCTTTTAGGTGAGTCTGGGCATCTGATTGGCTCCCAGTGACCTGATTGGGCGTGTCTCTGCTGGGCACCGCCCACACTAGCCCCTCCCCGTCTGCTCCAGTGAGATACCAGCCAGACATATGTGTCACCTGCGAACAAACACAGACAAACATTCAGATTTCTAAAAAACAGTGTGGCTCATGTTTGGAGAGAAGATCTAACAGCAGTAAAACTGTATAATACATCAGAGAACATATAACATACTGTATATATCAGAGAATGTATGTGAGATACACAGGACAGAAGAACAATTGAATGAACTGAATGTCATTTTAGAAGTAAAGCATTTTATAAAAAAATGTATAGTATAATACCATGTAAGTCGCTTTGGATAAAAGCGTCTGCCAAATGCATAAATGTACGTACAAGTAAATGTATTATAATTCCCAGCTAACGTGTCAATATATATTTTATGAGAATCCATACTTCAGTGTCAGTCTATATTGATTCAATATTAATAGAACTGAAGTGTTGATTTCTCCTGTGACCTGTGAAGAAAAGCCTATGAATATGTAGAGTGAATTAAACCTCAATTCTAACGACTACTGAAGTGAAAATACTGTGTGTGCGTGTGCGATATATGAGGAGTTGACATTGACAGCAGTAAGATAGAGTTCATCTGAAACCATTCAAACACTTTTATAATTCCTGTCTCATTAAACACGCAGACTCGCGTTCATTGAGGTTTGACATGAGAACGTCACGTGTGAGTGTTAATGAGATCAGTCACAGAATCTACACACACACACACACACACGCGCGCACACGCACACACGCACACGCACACACACGCACACACACACACGCGCACACACACACACGCGCACACACACACACGCACGCACACACACACACACACACACACAAACTAAAAAACACGACACAACGTCTTAAAATAAAACAAGGCAGGATAAAACTAAAGCAAAAACACAAAACTCACAGTTCTCAAACAAGGGAGGACACAGGAACACGGGCGACAGCATGAACACATACACAATACACGAGCCCAGGACAAAGAAACATCAGGGTAAATATAGGAACACAAAGGAGGGATAACGACATGGGACAGGTGTGGGACATTAAACACTCAGGGAAACATAACGAGGAAACGAGAGGAATGGGGTCAATGACAAGACACTGGAGAGAACGTATATTATAGTCAAATGGACAACAATATGTTTCTCTCCACACATAACCAAAGACTGTCATGGCTCTGCTACAGGACCAAGAAAAACATGACTAAGGAAGCAGAGCCATGACAAACTTCAGTGCAGCTGGGCTAACTTTTAATCAGAGGAGGACGGCGCTTAAACCAACACTTCCAGAGGGTTCAACAATGATTTTTGACTTTCACACCTGTTCACCCACAGCAAAGTTTAGTTATTGGTAAGTCTGTGCTATTTCTTATTTTTTCTTGTGTGTTCACTGCTGAGGGGGCCGCCGTGCCTTGATGAAACTGTGTTTGTCTACATGTAGCTATTTGTTTAATTATCATCGCAAGCAATCATAAAATGCAGCACATTTCAACAAAGCTTGCTGTTCAACGCACTTCGGGTTCGGGCTTAAAATGTAACTGTAATGGTCGGGCCGGGTTAAACAATCTCGGGTACGGGCCGGGTTCGGGCTTTCGTTTAAAGCCCAAGCAGACATCTAGCCCACACTGCCTGCTGTCCTCCTCACTGATGACATTACAATAATATAAAGAAGCTATTAGAATAAACACCATATCAACTCTATCACTTCATTAGAATTCTGTAGGGGTGGTTTCACAGACAGGGCTTAGATCAAACCAAAGGAAGACCCTCTTAGTTCAATGACAACACTTAAATAGCTTTTACAGATCATTTAAAGTTTTTTCCTAATATAAATGAAAAAACATTCCCCTAACCCTAACAATCACACACAACTGTCTGCTCTTTTACATTTTCACAAAGTTCATTCTGTATGATTTATAAGCTTGTTTCCTCATGGGGACCAAAAAATGTCCCCACAAGGACAAGGGTTTTGGATATTGCCATCATTGTGGGGACATTTTGTCCTCATACCGTAGGGTTTACCCTTCCCACACACACATAAAACTGAATGAATCATCTCTCTCTCCACACACACACACACAGTTTAAAATGAATCTCTTGTTATTTATTTTCAGTGTGTCTGGAGGAGAGGTTTTATAGACCTCAGATTAAATTCTGTGTGTGTGTGTGTGTGTGCAGGTTTGATTAGACTTGTGAGAGACGATGTCCCCACAAATCAAGTGAAACCTGTCAAAAACCAACATGGGAGGACATTTGACATACAAATCATGTTTTGCTCTAAATCGGACTGTCAACAGATTTGTGTAAGGGTTACCTTTAGGTTGAGTGTGTTTGTCTATGTGTGTGTGCGTGTGTGTGTGTGTGTAAGAAGTGCTATTCCTGCATAATAAAACTGAATCCCACTAGTCAAGCAGAAATTTAGGATGTGTAACTAATGAGAAGTGAGTCCACACGCACGCACGCACACACGCACGCACGCACGCACGCACGCACGCACGCACGCACGCACGCACGCACACACACACACACACACACACACACACACACACAGCGGAGAGCTGGTCTTGTCTCATACATTACTGTAGTCCCAGTGGGATTCTGTACACAGGCTGGCCAGCCCAGAACAGTAGCACTTCTCGCATCCACGGAGACGGTCTCCACGGAGATGATAGAATCCCTGTTTACAGCGGTCACAGTTCTGCCCCTCGACATGTTCCTAAAGACAGTCAGACACAGACACATAGAGATGGCTGCATGCATTATTAAACACTGTTATAAAGCTATACTGACCCATGGGAGACATGTTACCAAAACACGCACGCACGCGCACGCACACACACACACACACACACACACACACACACACACACACACACACACACACACACACACACACACAGGTCTCTACAGAGAAGAGAAAGTCATTATTCTTCTATTGCATTTCTTTAAACAGCTACAGAACCTCTTATTTCTGCATTACATCAGGTTACACACTTCTGACAAATGAGAATTTTTTTTGTCCTCCATCACTCCATCCATCCGTCTGTCCACTCATCTATTCTGCAGTAACGTCAGATTGCTCTCTTTCTTCACTAAGCAATGTAATAAGTTAACAATTTATGAAGAACAATAAGGACCTTCATAGGATACATTCATGTTAAATTAAACTTGGAAAAGAAGATTGAGTCGACCATAAACTCTGATTGAGCATCCCGTCTGGTCCACAAATCAGTTTTTCATTCAGCGTCAAAATGAAGCTGAAAATTCAAGAATATAAAGGAGCGTCACACTAACCGTTATTTGCATGAAAAATGTGTCCAGAAGACATTCAATCAGTTTCTATCAACACAAATGAGCAGAGTTTTACTTTATGCAAATGAAGTGACATAATGCTGTGACTACCAATAAGATCGTGACAGTGAAGGTCACATGATCTGCACCCTTTCAATCAAGCTGTCATAATGATCAACCGAATGAACAGCAGATGTAGAAATATGTGTGATAGATGCTCAACAGGTGCTTCATCTGATATTCTGTGTGTGTTCTTCTCTCATGAACTTCACCAGGATCAAAGTTCATCTGGCTCAATTGTTCAAGAAATCATTAAACTGTTTATAACAGGCTGACGAAGGAACAACTTTAAAAGCAAAAGCTCTTTCTGGAAACACACACTGGCATCACTAAATAATGAAACGTCTGATGATGTGAACCCACACTAGACGTCTGCAACCCGACTCGAGCCCGATGGCGCCTGAAAAACTTGCGGGCTTTGGGTCGGGTTAATGTTTAATGAATATCCTCAGATTCGGGTTTGTAACTAAAAATATATAGTCTATATACAAACAAGTTTGCGTGCCGTGGCGTGTGCTTGCGTGTTTGCTGCGTTGTGACCACAAAAAAACACGAGAGAAAACACACACTTTTCACACAAACTGTTCTGCGCACGTGCTTCTGCTCTTGTTCTCATTGTCACAACACAGCAGGTGATGGTAAGATGAGTGCGATAAAGCAAAATATTAGTGATAGAAAACGTATGCAGGGAAAGCTGCACTCTGGAAGAATGATGATCTTGTCATTACTGTCAAGACCGGCCCGTAGTGTCCTCAGCATCCCTGCAAGTGACGTTAGCAGCCGCAGTGAGAGGAACTTCTGTCACGGTCAGAGCGTGGTGGAAGAGAACCCAAGCGCAGGCAGGCAGTGAAGGGGTTAAACAAGATATATTTATTCTTTACAAAAACACAAACTAAACACCCTCGATGGGGGGAAAAACGAAACTAAGAATCAGTATTAAACAAAAAGACTTCCCACGTGGGGGCAAAAGGAAAAACAAGAACAGCAAAACTCTAACTAAAAAACACGACACAACGTCTTAAAATAAAACAAGGCAGGATAAAACTAAAGCAAAAACACAAAACTCACAGTTCTCAAACAAGGGAGGACACAGGAACACGGGCGACAGCATGAACACATACACAATACACGAGCCCAGGACAAAGAAACATCAGGGTAAATATAGGAACACAAAGGAGGGATAACGACATGGGACAGGTGTGGGACATTAAACACTCAGGGAAACATAACGAGGAAACGAGAGGAATGGGGTCAATGACAAGACACTGGAGAGAACGTATATTATAGTCAAATGGACAACAATATGTTTCTCTCCACACATAACCAAAGACTGTCATGGCTCTGCTACAGGACCAAGAAAAACATGACTAAGGAAGCAGAGCCATGACAAACTTCAGTGCAGCTGGGCTAACTTTTAATCAGAGGAGGACGGCCCTTAAACCAACACTTCCAGAGGGTTCAACAATGATTTTTGACTTTCACACCTGTTCACCCACAGCAAAGTTTAGTTATTGGTAAGTCTGTGCTATTTCTTATTTTTTCTTGTGTGTTCACTGCTGAGGGGGCCGCCGTGCCTTGATGAAACTGTGTTTGTCTACATGTAGCTATTTGTTTAATTATCATCGCAAGCAATCATAAAATGCAGCACATTTCAACAAAGCTTGCTGTTCAACGCACTTCGGGTTCGGGCTTAAAATGTAACTGTAATGGTCGGGCCGGGTTAAACAATCTCGGGTACGGGCCGGGTTCGGGCTTTCGTTTAAAGCCCAAGCAGACATCTAGCCCACACTGCCTGCTGTCCTCCTCACTGATGACATTACAATAATATAAAGAAGCTATTAGAATAAACACCATATCAACTCTATCACTTCATTAGAATTCTGTAGGGGTGGTTTCACAGACAGGGCTTAGATCAAACCAAAGGAAGACCCTCTTAGTTCAATGACAACACTTAAATAGCTTTTACAGATCATTTAAAGTTTTTTCCTAATATAAATGAAAAAACATTCACACACACACACACGCACAGCACGCACGCACACACACACACACACACACACACACACACAGCACACATGTACACACACACACACACACACAGTGTTGTACCTTACACACACAGGGCGGTTGGCAGGGGTTGTGGTTTACACTTCCGTCACTGCTGCAGGCGCAGGGCTCACACTGAGGGAATCCAGTGTATCCAAACGAACACCTGTCACACTTCTCACCTGCGTATCCCTGCTTACAGATGCATGAGCCCACAGCCAGATCTGTACACACACACAACACAACACAACACAACACTCAACACAAACAGCAGGCATCTGACAAACACATCATAATAATCATCATGACTGACAGGTGGAAGAAGAGGAAGGCATCTGATTGGTCATATCTGTGCCGAGTCATCAATCCTTCTGGCCCGTTATTTCAGAAGAGAGGGGGAACACTTTTAAAAGAGTCTTCCTCTTTTGGGATAAACAGATGAGATATATTTGTGAGAACGGTCTGGATGATGCGTCGTACCTGTGGTGGACTGACTGTCATCAGGAACACATGCAGAATGAAGAGAACCTCTCACATCACATGAACACCGTCTACAGGGTCCATCTTCATCCGGACTCACCTGACAACAACAAACACACCCAGTCAACCCCCGGGGGTTCACCCAGGATGAATATATGAAGAGCTTGGTTCCAAAAGGAGCTCATCACATCAATCAAACTGCAGTTGGTTTGTTTTGATTTAAGCCATAATAACTGAACAAATACAGCTAACTAATAATCTACAGTATCATGAGACGACGAAACACACCCCTGCTGGTCTGTAGTAACCATCAGCACAAGATTGACAGTTCATCCCAGATGTGTTGTCAGAGCAACCGATGCAGACTCCGCCTCCTTCATATTCTCCATGAAGATTTAAACTGAGTTTAGCGTCGGCCACCGTCTGGTTATAATAACATTCCTCTGATTTAACGTGACAGTTACACTCTGTAGATAAACAAGACCGTATGAGAGCTACAGCTGAGAGTGAAAACATCAGAATCAAGTGAAAGAGCACCCATACAACCTCATCAGCACCCATACAACCGCTCACTTCACTACATGACCAGCTCATCAGAACCCGTCGAGTCACATGTCCGTGTGTACTAAATGCAGATGCTGTGTTCTGAGATGATGTCTTACTTTCACAGACGTGCCGTGTCAGGAAGGTTCCGGCCATCCAGGGTTTCTGGTTGTAACCAGGGCAACAGCGGTCACAGCTCTCTCCACATGTGTTGTGTTCACACTCACAGCTGAACTTCTGTCAAACGAACCAGAACACCGTTCACAACTCAAAGAAGAACCACGACGCTTCACTTTGGATTTGGATTGAATCTGAATCGAGGATACGCAACTCCACACATTTACCAGATGCTTTTGTCCAAAGCAACAATAGAAGCAACTGGAACAACATAAGGTCAACAAAATGCGTAAGTGCAGTGAAAACTGGTCTCATATAGCCCAGCACAGTAAACAAAGCTAAGGTTTTAATTGGTCATTTTTGAAAGTTCAAAATTTGATTGTTTCATGAAATTAATGATAAAATTCCTCTGTTGGCAACTGAAAGAGAAAGTAAGAGTAAAGTTCTCATCTTATGTGGGTGTTGCCAATATAAACTACAAACATAATCAAAAGTGACGATAGAAAAGTGTTGGAGAATAAAGATGAGACTCACCTTTGTGTTTGGGATGAGAGGACAGGCTTTAGCGTGACCGTAACAGATGCACATTCCTCCCACTGATATATCCTTGATGGAGTAATAATACTGAAACACACATCCATACTCTCTGACTCATCACGTCATGTCATGTGATTGTCTTCAACCATAACAAACTTTTGACATTTTTAGAAACATTAACACTAGTTTTTAACACCAGAGAAAGACTCCAGGACCCAGGTGTGTTTCATACACGTGTGATGTGGTTTTGTCTCTGACATGAGAGTCGTGTAATGAAGAGCTTTACAGGAGCACATGGTATACACATGCACAATCCATGTCAACAGAACGGTTTGATCTGTATGTGGAGCCGGAGGAGAATATTTGAACCACATCACATTTAAATGAGCTCTTTAATCTCACCAGGCCCAAAACACTCCAGATGACTCTTTGAAGAGTTCTTTGGGTACGTTTATCTAAATTGCATAATCCCCGGTTTAGAAAGAGAATTCAGGTTTGAAGATTGAGTTAATGTGTCTGTGGGAGTGTGATGTGCTCATTACTGAACCAGTTTAATTAAACCCCATCTGTGTGTGCACGAGACGAGGAGGAGAGATGTCCACACACACCCGTCGGGTGACGATGGGATCGATGTCTCGAGGGTCATTCAGCGCCAGGGTCATGAGGTCAGCGTTTAGGGTACGGATCCTCTGGAAGCGCAGGCGGATGAAGCGGGCGGAGGTGAAGTTCAGTAATGTGGGAGAGGGATCATCAGCGCTGGGTCGGCCGTTTATCAGTGAGGTGTGTATCTGAAACAAGACATGATCATATTCACACACATCACTGTTTCGTTCTGTTCGCACGCACGCACGCACATGGGCATGGGCAAAAAAGCTTATAAACTGTACAGAACAATATTTTTTACAAATCTAAAAATGCAAAAAGTGTTCTATGATCTTTAGGTTTAGGGATAGGGTTAGGGATAGGGGATAGAATATACAGTTTGTACAGTATAAAAAACATTACGCCTATGGACTGTCCCCACGGAGATAATAAACCAGACATGTGTGTGTGTGTGTGTACCAGATGTGGGTAGAGTAGCCAAAATCTTTACTCAAGTAAAAGTACAAGTAACTAGAGAAATTGTTACTCAAGTAAAAGTAAAAGTCACTATTTTAAAATTTACTTGAGTAAAAGTAAAAAAGTATGCAATGAAAAAACTACTCAAGTAGCTAGTTACTTAGTTACTTTGTATCTGATTATATAGGCCTACTACATAAAATTAACGCCAATATTTTAATATTACATTTTAATCAACATTTTTAATTATCATAAGCAGATATCTTTGCAATATACTAGAGAGACTAAAGAATAGACAAACACAGAAGAGACAAGCATTTCTGTAAATGTCATCTAGTCCTGATGTCAATGTAGTTTACACAACTTATTTAGAATAATAGACCATGTCAAACTAAAGCATGAACTAAACTCAGAGCATTTCACTAACTAGCGGACTCCGGTCTGAATGCGGACCGCGAGATGCGTCCGTCCGGACCTCAAAGCCTTTTGACATAATAAATAAATGAACGCCTAACATTATTTTTTAATGCAATCAAATGTATAGCAGGCACATCAAGGGCCGCTCAGTAGCAGTTTGGGTCCTACGGCGCCACGGACAGTTAACACATGCGCACTGTTGCCATGTTCAGACGCTGATGAGTGAAGAGAGCCGAGACAGACTCGCTGCAGCGCGCAGACAGATGTAACTGTCAGTGACTGAAAAACAATGTCCTTTTCAAAAGTTAGAAAAGTTGACGCTGAAAACCATGTTTTCCGAGATGAATGGGTCGAGAGATTTGCATTTATTCTTCCTGCATCGAGACGCACGAGACCGGTTTGTCTCATTTGCTCGGAGTCTGTCGCGGTTGTCAAAAGTGGAAACCTTAAACGGCATTATGAAATTAGACAGAGACACTTTGAAGAAACTTACCCGCAGCAGTCCGAGGTAAGGACACGGAAAATATATGAGCTCAAAGCCCAGTAGGAGCGATCTACACGGGTCTTCCCTCACTCACTTACCGCCCAACAACCAGCATATGAATGTTCATTAAGAATACAGTGGATCTTAGGAAAACACAAAAAGCCCTTTACTGATGGGAAATAGTAAATGAGTGAATGGAGGCTGCGTGTGAAACACTTTTAGAAGGAAAATAAAGACATGAACTAAAAGAAAATATTAAACAAACCCCCTTTCATCTGCACCAGCCACCAGAAGAGCTGAAATGTTATCAGAGGATGATCAGTCGCAACTTGATGCTGCTATTTGTTCATCTCAGTTGAACAACACTTTAGTTTTCTTTTAAAGTTGTTCATGTTGAAATGAATGTATGTTCAGTGCAGGTTTAGAGATTAGGGCATTTTGCACATTTTCCTTCATTATATTGTTGTCAGACATTGTTATGCCGTTGTATAGATATGAAAAGACATGTTTATTTCTTTGGTCTGCCAAAAACCATCAATTCATGATTTTAGGTATTTAATTGTCCGGACCTCGACTGGCAAGGAGGGTTTGTTTACTGGACCTCAAGCAATTTTAGTTGAAGACTCCTGATCTAGAACATCTGCAGTGCTCTCTTAAATGAAATACACACTTTTGAACAAAGCTCATGTTTTCTCGTGTTGTGTCACGTGTGTGTTGTGAAACGCTCTTACTTGTAAACAAACAGTAAACAGTGAACCACATGCCCATCAACACGTTTTCTTTGATTATGAATCCAGGTAAATGACGTTTATTTGAAAATGCAGAAAAACAGGATAGAGTTTATACAGTATAAAAATCGCTGAAACATGTTCCTGTAGCTCATTTGGTAGAGCATTGTGCTAGTAACGCAAAGGTCATAGGTTTGATCTCAGAGAACACATACTGATACAAGACATGTGTACACTAAATGAACTGCAAGTTTCTTTGGATAAAGGCGTCTGCCCAATGATAAAGTCTTAATGGTGATGCTCAGAGAGAGAGAGGACACATTTGATTTTATTTGACAGGAACTGTTGTTAGCTGACATGTTAGTAAAGGTGTTTCTCACCTCCCCGTTCTCCAGTGGATGGATTTTGGAGTAGAAGGAGGTACAGATGACCCCATCATCATGCGTGTAGGATGGAGGTCCTCTTCTGGGGGTGATGTTGAAGCGTGTGATGCACTCGGTGTCTGTTATGGCATAATATTGCCACGGCATGTATGTTTCGCCATCCAGAGAACGTTCTAGAACCCAGTTTCCAGGACGAGGAGAGTTTGCTGCTTTGAGGATCACGTATGCGATCTGGAACACCTGTGAAAAACACATCAATGCACAAACAATGAGCAATAAATAAATACATAAATGTTGGTGTTTGTTCTCAAGTTCAAGTTGTTAAGTTTGTTTCTTTCTTTTCCTTTCTTTTTTCTTATATTGTCTTTATTCGTAGACTGATCATCTCTACTCCCCTCCCGCCTGGTCTCTGTTTTAGCTATCAAATCAATTGTCATTACTCACACCTGTTCCCCATTACCGGTCTCATTATTTATGTTCTCGCACTAGTTGTGGCGTTGTATTCTTTGCTCCTCACCCAGTTGGATTACGATCTGGGTTTTGTTTCGTTTCATGTTCTCTACCAGTTTTGCTGAAGCCGGTTTGTTGCTCTGGGAAGCCGGTTTGGACGTTTCTCTCCCATTCGGCTGCTCCCTCTACCAGATGGACTCGGTGCATACTCTTCCTCTCTGGATTATATTGTTTTTTTGTGTTTTCGGGTCAGGAGTACCCTGTCCCCCTGTGTTCTGGATTGTTCACCCGTATTTAAATAAACCTTTTTGTTGCCTTCATCTCCTTCATCTTTCGCACCCGTGACACAAGTTTTGCTGTTAGCCACGGTATGTTTTCTCTTTTCATTTTTTTTGCAATAATAACAGAACTATACATTTTTGTAAACTTTGTGTTTTTCAGTAGGTTCATGGTCAGGACATAGCTTTGTTTACTGTCAGAACTTTATCTAAACACTATGATAAAGCTCTTCTCTGTTTTATCTGAGCACTTTGTGTAGAGGAAGAAAAATAAAAAAGATGTGACAAAAAAATCCCATGATTCCTCACTCTAAACATTCAGCAGCGAAGAGCTGAAGCTTCTGCAAGATATTAATATGAACAAGATGCGCCACTGCCTTACAAGGAATGGGGAGGAATGCAACGCTCAATATGGCCTCAATAAAGTCCCGCCTTCCAGTAAAATGAGCCAATCGTCAATCAATAAAGACTGTCGAATCTCTGGGGCAGTCTGTGCGCAGAAGATGAAGCGACGAAAAAGGTCCCCGTGAACCGGAAGTTGCGATCGTTTTTACTTCTGTATTCTGACACGTTTCCGAGTGAAAAGGAATTTCAAAGGAGAAAATTAGTGGGCGTGGCTTGCGTTTTTCACTGCGAATTGATTGAATGAGTAAAAACAGCTGTTGCACTGATTTTGAAATGAAGCTGCAGCAGACTGACAGTTGAAGGGGAAGAGTTAACGGATGCTCCGGCCAAGCCCTCTAATTTACTTCACTTCAGATGGATAGTCATTTAAGTGCATTTTCAGAACTGAAGATTATGAATTTTAAAAAGAAAATGACTCACATTGATAAGCTATTTACTATAAGCAATATTTCATGAAAAATAAGAATTGTCATTTTAAATTTCACTGGGACTTTAAGCAATTGAAGCTTAGCAAACCAATGTTATGATACAGTTCATGTCATGTTTAATTATTGATCAGAAATATGCTATTTAATTGCTATGATGTAAATAGCTGCCCAGAGGCGTTGCACACCCTGATAGCACACATACATCTGGTTTACGTCTATTTGACGTCTGCATTTACATCTGCAAGACATCTACAATACATCGTTTGCTCATCTGCAATACGTCTCGGAGATGTCTGCTGTCAGACGTCACATAGACATCTAGAAGATGTCTGTAAGATGTTTATGATTTAGAATGGATGTACAACAGCTCTTTCTAGGATGTTTAGCAGATGTTTTTAAGCAGCAGATCTCCAGATCTTTAGCAGACGTATTACAGACGTTCAGACGTCTCCGAGACGTATTGCAGATGAGCAAACTATGTATTTAAGATGTCTTGCAGATGTAAATGCAGACGTCAAATAGACGTAAACCAGATGGATTGTGCTATCTGGGCACATGGCCACCGAGTGGCACGACTTCAGTAAATGGACTTTGGCTTCTGCCCCCTTACACACACACACACGTTGGGTTTCCATGTTTTATGGGGACATTCCATAGACGCAATGGTTTTTATACTGTACAAACTGTATCTCATATTCCCTACCCCTAACCCTAACAATCACACACAACTGTCTGCTCTTTTACATTTTCACAAAAGTTCATTCTGTATGATTTATAAGCTTGTTTCCTCATGGGGACAAAAAAATGTCCCCTCAAGGACAAGGATTTTGGATATTGCCATCTTTGTGGGGACATTTTGTCCCCATACCGTAGGGTTTATCAGGACATATGTGTGTGTGTGTAGTCAGGGTTAAATAAGGCCTCGGGTGTCCATTTACTATAGCTTCTCTCAGCAGAAAATGCCACAGATTTCACAGGAGACAAACAAAACATCTGACAGAGCTATAAAAAAACATGTCATAACCTACAACCTGTCACTAACACCACAACACACACACACACACACACTCACGCACACAAACACAGACACACTCACGCACACAAACACAGACACACACACGCACGCACACACACAGAGAGGCGCATACACACACACACACTCACACAGTCATACGCGCACACACACACACGCGCGAGCACACACACACACACACACACACACGATGCACAATACACCAGTGTCATTGTTTTATCACACAAATAATGTGTCTTTGTAAAGCATGTTTGTAAAAGTGTCACAGTCTGGACTTAATCTAATCTCTGCATGTCGGAGAAACAGCCCAGTGTCTTTCATATGGTTTCCTCGCCTACAGTATAGTAGTTGTGTATTACAGCAACTGTAAGAGTAATTAAAAACTGAGCACTTGTGATATTGGATTTTTATTGCAAAAGTCTTATTTTGCTCGTTCTACCTACAGGACAAGCAATAAAGACTTCTTTAGTGCACTTCAAGAGAAATGTTGTGTTGTGAGATCTCTGTGTAGTTGATGTAAATCGAGGATAAAGGGAGAATTATGGGGTACTCAGCTGCCTTCTGGTTTACTTTCATTATAATATCAGAATTTAACAGTGATCACTATTATTATCAGTCATTATTAATCCATTATATACATTTACAGTGCAGTCTGTGTATATACAGTACAGCATGTGAATGTTCAAGTTCAAAGGGAAGAACTGATTTATCAAAACATGTTTTTTCTTGTGTTTTGTTGTTTTTGAGTTATTATCACTTCATAAAAACAACCCAACTGCAGTTTGATTGATATTACTTAGAAAGCACAAGAAAAACATGATTTTTGAAAAAAATGAAATGGTTTTGAATTCTCTCACAGAGTGATGGAGAAGGAAACAGCAGGTGAGATGTTAATACATGAATATGAACATTGTTATGGGGTCTTCTTTTTTCTTTTGGTTCTGTTGTTGTGTTTTGACAGGTTAATTGGATACACCTGATATTGATCAAGACTTGTGTATTTAAAAGATGGTGAAGCAGTCCTGCATTTTGTGTGAGCTTGGCTGGACCTTATTTGCCATTTTCTTTTCAAATGATCTTTAATTCTGTTGTGTTACTTATTCCTGTTATTTTGGCTTTTTTCTTTATTGAACCCCTAACTTAATACTCTAACCTCTGTTTTCTGTTGCTTCCCTGAGCCGGAATGTAACAAGATGAATGGAAGTCTATCAGAACCTGTCTGTTCATGTTCTTCAGAACATGTGTGTGTGTTGTTTAATGAAGTGAAGTGTGGTGCTGATGAGAGGTTGTTATGTGTTGTCGGGAGGTGAGTGAATGGAAGATGACAGTCGTGCTTTCATGCTGATTGTCATCAGTAATTACACACACACATTAATCAGATTTATTAACTGTAAATGACCTCTACAGCCTCTTTAATGAACACTCAAACACCATCACAATCATTTCTCATCTAACCCCCATCACTCACTCACTTCCTGTATCGTTCTGTTTTGGTTTTAATCAAAATCACTGTATGTGACTTATGATGTGTTTTTATGTGTGTTTTATCAACAGGCAGATAAGATGAGATTTTTTGATGCAAATGAGACATAAACGCATTCATGTAACTTGCACAACAGATCATAATGTTAGTGACGGTAATGAAGGCAGTGTCAGGCTTAGAGACTTTCTCTTTATATTATTCTTAAAATTGTGTAGTGAGAAATAAAACTTGTTTTTGTTCACACAATTATTCTGCTAACTGCAACTTTACACTATAAAGTCATTCTGATGAGAAATCTGAAAACTTCTTTCCATTTGCAAAATCTGCCATTTAAGACCATATAAAACAATTTAGATTTGTGTTTTACTTACAACATTATTCCCAAAGTGACATTTCACAGTTTTGATTAAAAATGTGAAGTGAAACTAAACTTTAGGGATGTAACAATATGATCAATATCGTGTTATTATCACAATAGCAAAATTGTCTCAATATTATGGTGGTCACATGACTGTATGAAACGATAGGTCTTCTGCGCCTAACATAGAAAATGTTAGAAAAAATCATAGATATTACCTTGGTCAAGGTCCATCTGGTGCAATGATTTTATTTGATAAAAGGGATTTTAAGGTCATTTGACCCATCTCATACTATAACTCGGTATGAATCCAAGCAACAGTTATGATTAGAGGATGAAGAAAAGAGGATGCTTATGGCACGTATACAAGTCATCATTTGACATTTTAAATATTGCACCAGATATCGTACCGTGGACTTCATACCGAGGTATTATCACACAGTGATATTTTGATATTGTAAACTATTTACAATAAACTAATTGACTGTGAACTTTGCTTTTTATTGTTTGTATTTTTTCATCTCATCTATGAATGTGCATATCCTGCAGCGCTGTCAAACTGTACACTGACGGTGAGTGTCTGGAACTGTTTGTCATTTCCTGCAGATGGGCGGCACTGCTAATAAACACTGATGGGACAATTCTGACCACACACACGTTTGCGCAGCTATCTTTATGAGGACATACATTGACGCAATGCGATCTCTAGCCCGTCACCCTAACCATCAGAACTACACGCCTGACCCTAATCCTGATTATAACCTAAAGCCTAAAACCAAGTCTTCACCCACAAACAGCCCTTTAAAGGGGTCTCTGGAAGTGAGGACCGGACAAAATGTCCTCACTTTACTCTCCTTATCCTCACACCGCTGGTCTACAACTCAAACCGGTCCTCACAAATAGAGATGTACAAGTACACACACACACACTGAACTGAACTGAATGACACATAACACATGATGATGATGATGATGAAGCTGTGTGTTTATTGGCTGGCTGAATGATGATGATGTCAGGTGTTTTTATGGTTTACCTGCTGCAGATCCAGAGTAATAGTGACATGATGATAGTCCATCCCGTTCATGATACTGGGACTCTGCCACCACCTGTTTGTTCCGTCGATGGCGTACTCAATGGGATGCCTCTCTGCACACATGACACACACATCATCACACGTCACTCTTTTGTTTGCTGTTTATCAGATGACAGTGAATTAACATCCACTTTAAACACACTTTATTCACATGATGTCAACTGTCTGCATTCCCATTGGAGGTTAATGCATCGCTTCATTGCTCATGTGCATACTTAAACTTATTCAGATAAAATACAGCATTGTTACAAGTTTCTGATAAATAAGTTATGAAATGTGTGAATGCATCAAGCTCTTTTGTCACAACACATGAAGGAAATCTTGTTTTATCACATCAGTAGGTCTCATATTATAAAGCAATGACAAGACAATAATGTATGTCTCTCTGTTGACTTCTACCTCTGTGAGTTGAGTTCAGTCTAGTGAAGATGAGTTCTCTTTCATCATCTCGTGTTCGAGATCCACCTATGGGAAGGGCATCCGTACCTGACCTCTGCAGAAGCATCCAATTGCACCAAGTCTGGCTAGACAGACAGAAGCGCGCAGCCAATGCCAGGTAAGGCCCCACCCCCTTACCTGAGAGCATATAAGGTCTGCCTGCGCTGCTGCTCTCCAGTTGTCATTCGCTTCTCGCGATCTCTGCACAGACACAGTTCGGTTGGATATTCACTGCTCACCACGTGTCTTCAGGAGGACATATCGTCAGATCAGCCTCCGCCAGACGTGACAGTCGTCTTTTCAGCCAGGTTAGCTGTGTTTTTACATCCGGAACCACCCACGCTAGTGCATTTTTCTCACTCGCTACCCTTTCCACGGCTGCCCGCCACAGATTTGTCAGAGTTTCTCTCTAATATGTCGCTCTCTAAGGACTAAGGAGGACTCTCACGAGTTCTGTGTGATCTGCTTGGGCTCAAGCATGTGGAAGAGGCTTTAGAGAACCCGGAGCATTGCAGCCGTTGCCCTGTGCTGCCTAAAAAGCTCTTGCAACGTCGGCTTAAAGTTGCTGCGACCCAGTGTGTCGAGCTCGGCCTTTCTGACTCGGATGCGGGACACGGTGACGGCCACGGTCACTTAATTGAGCTGACTTGCCTAATCCTGCGTTCCTCGAAGAAGATATTTTCGCAGGCAACCTCCAGTTCGTCGATGAACTGGATCCGGCGATGATGATGATGCGGGCCTTCTTGGGGTCTCAGAGGACGAGGAGGCCATCCCGCTGTCTGGTGTTCCCCAGGCTAACCCCCCGCGGTCTTATCTCAGTCTATCCTCCTGGATGTGTGTGAACGAGCGGCTACTCATCTCAACATTGAGTGGCCAGCTCCGCAGAGCGCCACCGACCAGGAGAGAGATGTGTATGATGGGAAAGTGCTGGGACCCCCTTCCGGTCCTAGGAAACAGCTCTTCCCCATCCTTCCAGTAGTTCCTCATGCGCGAAGCACATGAGGCACAACTGGAGCGACCCGCTGAATCTCAAACACGGTCTCGCAGGTCTTGAGGTGAAAGATGGTATGGGTGACCCCCCGCTGTCGAGCCGTCGATCGCCAGGCATCTTAACCCCGTCCAGGGCGGGCTGCTCGCTCCGCCAAAGCCGGTCTTGCCCAGCAAAGTTGACCGTTTGTCTGCCTCAGTTCATCAGGTTGTTCAAGCTAGCGAGTGCTCCATGGCGCTCTCTGTGGTGGGGGAATGCGCACTTTGGCTTAACCTGTCTGGACTTCCTGACAGTGAGAAGCAGCGCTTCGCGGGTGCTCCGGTTGAGCCTAGTCAGGCTCTCTTCAGTCCCGCCGTGGCTTTGATGCAGCAATGGTGCGACGACAAAAAGAAGGAAGACGAGGCCTTCAAGTTGTGCCTTCCCAGAAAAGCAGCTCCGCGCCAGTTACCCACTGCATGTTTGCCGAACCCCTCCGTCACGGGACGAAACCCGCATAATGGCAAGGAGAGGCCCTGCTACAAACCTCCTCCACAGTAGAGTAACCCACCCTCTGCTAAACCCTGGGCTAGAACATCTCCCGCTGCTCCGGCTCGCCCCATATCCGCACCGCACTCCTCCACAAAGCCCAAGCGCCGTAAGAAATGGCACGGACGCTGCGGCTCCCCCAAACCGGCACACTGCGGATCCCCAGAGCCTGCGCCTTGACACTCACCTGAGTCGGCGGGAACTCCCGCACCCATGCTACCCCTTCTGGATCATTTGCTGTGGGAGTTCGACCTGTTTACAATAAAGGGGATCCACAGCGCTGTCCGAGCAATTTAAAAGCTGCTTCCGAGCCCCCAGAGCCTACTTCCGAGCACCCAGAGCCTGCTTCCGAGCCCCCAGAGCCTGCTTCCGAGCCCCCAGGGCCTGCTTCCGAGCCGCCAGGGCCTGCTTCCGAGCCGCCAGAGCCTACTTCCGTGCCCCCAGAGACTACTTCTGAGCAGCCAGAGCCTACTTCCGAGCCCCCAGAGACTACTTCCGAGGTCTCCCCGGAGTCCATCACTGTGGCCATCGTGGTGTTGGCATGCTCCGTGGCTGCGTGGGCACCCCTGGATTTCCCCAAAGAAGTTTTGGGGGGGCTCCTGTACCCTGCTACAGTGGCCGGTTCTACCCCTCTGGAAAAGACTCTGAGGACCGGTCACGGTAAGCATCTCGACGTCGCAGTTGTCCTGGTATTCTCCAACATCCTCGCAGTGGCCAGGACTACTGCCTCCTCCAGGCCCCCTGTCACGGATGCCAGTGTCACCACCACAGACCCCAGCACCACGGTGGCCATCACCCCTGGCTCCCCTAGTCCCTCCATCACAGCCACGGACACCGTCAGTCCCAATTCCCCTAGTCCCTCCGACATGGCCATAGAGGCCGCCCCAGATCCTACATGGTTCCCCTGATCCCCTACGCTGGGAGCACCATCCTGGAGGCTGCCTGTCCTGTCCCGTGTTCCAGGACGCCCACCCCCCCTCCCCCAGTTGTTACTGTATAGATGCGAGGACACGCCTTCCGGGAGGGGGGAGGTACTGTCACAGTCTCGTCTGTCCCCTTGCCTGTTTTCCCTAGTTTCCCCCCTTGGACTACATTTCCCATGTTCCTCCACGCTTCCTCACCTGTTCCTCGTTTGTTCTCATCATCACCTGTACCTCATCAGCCCCGTCATCAGCCACGCTTTAAAAGACTCACTCACAGTCATTGTCTGGTCTCGAATCGAATTGAAACAGACTCTATATGCTACCTACCAATAGGAACTTACCTGTCCTCCGAGTGTTTCTGAGTCCTCCGAGTGTTTCTGAGTCTTCCGAGTGTTTATGAGTTTTCCGAGTGTTTATGAGTCTTCCGAGTGTTTATGAGTCTTTCAAGTTCTCCAAGGCACCCATTCATCTGCATGTCCCCGGATTCCTCTGCCAGCCGTCCACGATATGCTAGGACTAAAGGACAGTAATATTCATCTGCTTCTCTCATCAGTTAATATTCATATGCCATATACTCACTTGTTGATACTGTGTGTTAATAAACCACTGTTTAAAGTCTTACCATCTCACACACTCGTTACACTCATCAGATAAAGAGAATTAAACCTGTCATTTATTTCACTGGATCTATTCTTCTGTAAATCATGTGTGAGATTTAAGTTTCATTTAAAAGAACTCCCCGCTGCTTAAGACTCATCTCTTTCTCTCTCTCTCTCTCTCTCTCTCTCTCTCTCTCTCATTTCTTCTAATTACATGTTATATTAATCACTGTGTGGGCGTGTGTGTGTGTTTAAAGAGAGAGAGAGAGAGAGAGAGAGAGAGAGAGAGAGCGAGAGATGGGATTAGAGGATGTAAGTCATTACTGGCTCTGGATGACAGTGTTGGATGTGTTTCTCTTGTGACAGTTTAACTCCGGTGAGTCACACCACATGTTTTATTGAGACCTTTGAAACAGATTAAATAACACAACACTGATACCTGGAGGAACAGCCTTTTGGTGCAGGTGACATAAAGACACAAAGATGAACATGACGGCGTTATATTTCAGCCCAACATCAAAAGAAAAATCATTATATTGTGTATTGAAATACATATAGGCATGTGATATATATTTTAAGGGCGTAAATGAGCAGGTCACCCAGTATGAATATGACTGTATGATCATAGTAACTCGCTCTTCTGACGTCCAGTCATGTTATTAGCTGTGCTACTGACATGATGCTGTTCGATCAAAAGATACACGAGAAGCAATGACATTACATCATCAGTGTCATCAAATGTCATTGTCTTTTGTCCAGAACACTTCTGTCATCTGTTTTAGAGCTCCACAGCAGGAAAACAAAACATTTCAACAGTATTCAACTTCACTTGATGGACTATACAATACGTTACAGTCAGTAATCAGGACATCAGATCCTCTTCAGAAGAGAAAACATCATCTGGGTTTATGATGACATCAAGGTGAATAAACCCAATAATCACTCTCAATGATGTCATCAAGAACTGTTTTTTAACTGGTTTTACAAACTGGTTCAACTGAATAAATGAAAAAAAAATCAGACTGAAATGAATGATCGAATGATTTAGAGATTCTGTGAATAAGCAGATGTGGAGACAGTTGTCATGCTCGTGCGTGTGTTTTACCGTAGTCATGTTGACTGTTGAGGTTACATGTTCTACATTGAGGGTTCTTCACCGGTTGTCCTGGTACATGTTCCACTAGTTTACAGTACATCTCTGAGCCATTTTCTCCACATGATGCATTGGCAGTGATCTCTGCCATAGACGCCAGGTTCAACACCGCTGGAAAAAGACCTGCAAACACACACAACAATAAACGACATCAACACGTGACATCCAGTACAACACATGTTTAACAAACTCAAAGTGAGTAAGTGTCATTTCATTTCTCTCTTCAAAAAAATTGTTCGTTATGCTGGTTGAAAGTCTCTTCGTGTTTGTAGTATATTTTTATATCTTCTGCGGAAGGTGCCGGATCATTCAATCCTTTTCTAGTCTACTCTAACACTTCAATGAATGTCAGTTATACATGAACAGAAAATACACGAAACTCTTTCACACGAGCTGTTAAAAAACACAGACAGACAAACCAATGAGTTCATGGTTTCTTCTCAATCTGCATTTTTAACCAACAAAACATTTAAATAACTTTCACTTTCCTTCATCAGAATGACATCACAGCAGCACTTTCATTATTCTACAGCTCTGTCATTCAAATTCACTTGAAGTGTCTGCTTTTATAAAACATTTGTTGACTTTCTGATGTGCAAAGAGGAGAAAGAATCCATCCAGCAGGATTTCATTACAGCTCACAGACGCAAACTTCCTCTCTCTCGAGAGATGTGTGTGTATGAAGAGAATATCTGCACAAAATACACTGCACTACACCAGACAACAAGTAGACAAATACAGATACACAACTTGAAATGTATAAAGTGATAATCCAAAGACACGGTGCTCAGCTGAACAGAGTGTGTAGTGCGTGCGACTTTTGTAATGTGTTTATGTGGATGTTTGTGTATGAATTCTTCTGTTGAGTTGTGTATTTATGAGGTTTAAATCACTTCCAGCTGTGCAGACAGATGTTCACCGGCAGACTGAAAGAACACAAACAGGACTGAAGGAAAGGTTTGTCTCACACAGATCGTGTGCAGTATTTCATGTGTTTTACTGTACAACAATCAAACAGCAGCTGCCGCCGCACGCATGTTATCATTCCTTTAACACGAGAAACTTCTGAAAAACACAACATGGACATGTTCCCAGGACACACCAAACAACATTCTGCCTTAAAGATCCAAAAAGCTTGAGAAATCTCACAGAAATCTGGAAATGATTTCATGTGACAGACAAAAGTTCCTCGTCTTCCTACGATAAACATGAGACCATCAGAGGTCATGTGTTAGTCATACAGACATTAATGCAAAAACACATTTACAGAAAGTGGCATTCTGACACGTCACATAAAGATTAACACGGTGATGTCACACACGCGCTTCTGCTGGAGACTGAGAATCTGTCGTAAACGCACGAGAAGCATTCTCACAGGCTTTTAAAGGTTGTGTGTGGATAAGACAGAAACTTTAATGAGACAGCTAGAAAAATATCTCATAAGTTTATTAGTAACATGATGGAGTTTGTGCCACTACAGTAATCCTCCATCACTCTCTCAATTTCAATTAGTTGAAGAATATGTCAGGGATAATCCACAGCTAGCCGTGCGTTAAAGGGTTTTAATGCACGATGTGGTTGCCTCTGCGAAGTGCATTAAAATCCTTTAACGCACGGCTAGCCGTGGATTATCCCGCTTATACCATGGTCATTTGCCAAGTTAAAGCTTTTATTGATGTTTACAGTAAAATTTTAGAGCAAACGGGTGAAAATGACAGTGATTTTGTCAGTTAAATGTCAAATGTAATCAAACTGACTGGAGCTACCGGTGCGTTAAAGGGTTTTAATGCACAACTTCCAGCCAATCAGAATCCAGTATTCAAACAGACCATGGTAGAAATGAGATTTATGTGTTCATGGGCTACATTTGACACTAGCTGCAGGGAATGATGGGAAATAGTCGTGTTGAATCATTACTGTAACATTACCTGAGTATTGTCAGTCATACACTGATGTTTATGGTCAAACTCACATCACTGTGATGATGCTCATCTTATAAATACAATGGCTCAGACGTGACTCGAGGGCAGAATACAATCACATTAAACTTTGAGATACAATTTACAGTTTGTACAGTATAAAAGTGTCTCTGGAAAGACCCCATTAACATGTGTGTGTGTTTTAATCAGCGAGAGAAGAGAAGCGTCCGGAGCTCAGGGTCACGGCAGATCGATATCATTCATATCCTCATACTGCTGTTGCTTCATACACGTCCACCAAACCAATTCTGCTTTCATAGGCTTCATCCTCTTCATCCTCGCCCTGCATTTATGACAACAGTCAGTTTACACTCATCACACCCAATGAAATCATGATGTCACACAGTTAGAAGTGTCCCATGATTCTTACTGAAATAATGAATGATTAATAGAATGATGTGTTACCTCCAGCACACACACTGATGTAAACCCACGAGTCTCTGAGAGGATTGTGTGTGTGTGTCTTGCTGGTTTTTCGATCATTTCTTAAGCCTGTAAGTCTGTTTGTGTGTGTGTCCTGGTAAACCTACATTGTGTGGACCAAACCAACCCAAAGATAGTAATAGCAGTGATTTTTGACTTTTTTGTTGTTGAGGAAAACAGCTTATAAATGAAACTAAATGATGTTTGTATTAAAATGTAAAAATGCAGAAAGGTTTGTGTGATGGTGTGGTTTAGGGGTAGGCAATGACAACGATTAGTTTCCAGCATTGTTTTGCTTTTTGTTTGGAGTCCTGACATATTTCACCCATGTCATGCTGTCTGCTCTGTGTCTTGTCTCTGTTGTGTCTAGTGTGTATTCTTATTGTTTGCACAGTCATTTCTTGTGTGTATTGTTTATGAACTCTGTTACTGTCATTAATGTCAGAGATCATTGGTTTGGTTTATCCACACACACACACACGCGCACAGGCACTTGGTTGTGCAATTTTTATTGTGTTAGAAGTAAATAATTGTTTCCGATAGAGAGTCAAGAGTAATTAAACCTCATGTTTGAGAAATGTGTGTTAAACATGTTCACATGTTTCCATGGTGATGAGATGCTTAAGAGCACTTCAAGATGAACAGTTCTTTAATAAAGGATCATTAGAAATTGGACGTGTTTTTATTTGTTTTTTTCCACAGTCTCCATCACTTGTTTATTATTCTGAAGTAGGCAGACGTGGCTTCTGTTGGTTTTGGAGAACACACACACACACACACACACACACACACACACACACACACGCACGCACACACACACACACACACACACACGCACACACACACACACACACACACACATCTGTCTGTGTTTTTATTTCATTATACGTGCAGTTTCTGCAGGACTCTGAGCCTTTGGTGTTTGTAATACGAGAGATGATCAGAACACAAACAGAGCCGAAATGATTTTCTGAACATTCTGCTGTTAGTCTAACTGTAATCAAACATCAAGGGCTTCGTGTCATTCACGAATGTGACCTTTCACGCTAAATGTCTTACACGAAACCCTTGAATACGTTTCAAAGATTAAATTCTTAATCTATCACAGTTCTTTCTCACTGGTAAGGGACTGTAAAGTGTTCGAAGATGAACTCGTGTCATACAGTCATGTTTTCAACTTTGCTGTTGATGGTTCAGCTGATCAAACATGAAAACCTCTTGTTGTGAAAATCAGATGAACCCACTAAACAGAGAGGTGAGACGTTCATCATTCATTTTTCAACATCTGCTATCTTTCACCAACCAACATTCCCATGATGTTAAAACACAACATAATGTAAAATACAGGGGGAAGAGCCGTAAAACATAAATACAGACTAATTCCTTCATATGAATCCAGTATAGTGTGCTCTAGTTGAACAGATTCACTGTCCGTCCTCTAATTAATGAGCTAATCGACATTTCAGAGAGGTGAAAAGTAAATAAACACCTGACAGAAATGACACGTCAAAGTGTCTTACTTTTAACTCAAGTGAAGTAAAGGTTTTCAGACATTTCAGTGTCAATGAGCAACTTTTAGAAAACTCTTGTAAACACTACAGTGTGGATGAAGAAGCATCATTTGGTTTATGTGTGTGATGTGGTTATCAATAACTGTCTCTATTCTGCACTGTTTATTAGTAATCATTTCATTCTCTGTAGAACTAAACTAACAGTCATAACATGAAACATACACAAGAAATGATATATAATACAAATATCCTGAAGCTGTTCACAATATCTCACCGCAATAAAACCCAGTGTTTGTTTTATAACTTGCTATTATTTGATGGCTTTATGATAGGACAGATCAACAGACTGCCCCTGATACTCATGACAACATCCTCATTCCCACACACCGGAAAACACACACACCCACACATGTCTGGTTTACTATCTCCGTGGGGACAGTCCATAGGCGTAATGTTTTTTATACTGTACAAACTGTATATTCTATCCCCTATCCCTAACCCTATCCCTAAACCTAAAGATCATAGAACACTTTTTGCATTTTTAGATTTGTAAAAAATATTGTTCTGTACAATTTATTAGCTTTTGTGCCCATGAGGACCTCAATTTTGGTCCCCACAGTGACACGAGTCCCCATGTGTTGGTGTGTATTCAGGTTTAGGTCCCCACCGGGATATACAAACATGAACACACATGCACACACACGCACATGTCTGGTTTACTATCCCGGTGGGCTCTAGAGTGCGACCTTATTTCTCAATGGTGCGACTAAAAAAAATCTGAGGTCGCACCGGTGCGACCAGTCGTTCGAGGGAGAAAAGGTCTCTTCGACTCTGAAAGTCCCTCCCTGTGATTCAACAACAGACACGCATTAGGCCCATATCGTGGTCTAAACCAATCAGAGATAGTGAAGGGCGGACCCTCCCTCTGATTGGCCGTGGTCCAGATTTTCCTGTACGTGTGTGTACCAGAGGTCGCGTTAACCGAAAATTCTTTTTATTACCAGTGACGGAAAAACAAGAAGGCCGTCTGTCCGTCCGTCATTTTGACGGATTACAATGAGGGCAATTTGTAACTCCCCGTTTGCCTTCATTAGAGCGTGATATGCTCGCGAAGGGACGTGCGTGTTTTCACCTGTCATCGTTACTGACTAGACATGTGTGATGCGATCTGGGAAAACCCGGATATGGCGCTGGGACGCCTATCAAAGTAAACCACATAACATGAAGAATGAAGGAGCATCAATGCACATTTCCCTCCAGTCCTGTGTAAACTACGGCATGCAAAGTTTTTATACAATGTTTTCGTGAGATGACAGAGCTCCCCGTCTGCAGCACCGGGAGTTATCCGATCGCAAACTTGTTTCACTGCTTATTAGTTTCACTGCTTATTAGTTGTTGTCCGTAATGTTTGCTAGTTTCCCTGTGTAGTGATAATGGCAGAGCTCTCGTTCTTTAAGTGTGCCCGCACCATTTTCCTTACTTTCGTTTTATTCAAACGGTTTTGTACAGTATTTTTATAGACTTCAACACTGGGAAATGTTTTTTTATTAAATTGTTATTAGAGTAAGTCTTTTACTACTCTAAAGAGACTTTTACTTGTGATACTGGACTGTTGTGCTTTTATTAAAATACAACAAGTTCCGAGACGCAAGTACAGCGTGATGACGTCACGAACATACTAATTACCACCTAAAGCCACCTTGCACCATAGTGACGGGTAATAATAGATTATGACGGATTTTTTACGAGCCTGTCAGTCAAAATGACGGACAATAAAAAAAGTCTAGCGCAACCTCTGGTGTGTTCGTGTGAAAATGCGTGTGCTGCAGTCAGACAGAGAGGGGAGGAGCCTATAGGCCCGTCAGTTAAACAGAGAGGATGATGAGAGAAGATGAAAAGAATGATTGACAACTTTTTCGTGAATAATGTTAAGTTAAGGCCTGATCCGTCCAAAAATCATAAGCAATGCTCTCACACGGAGCCATCAACCTCCCAGGTTATGTCAAGCCCTGGTCCATTTATCTTGAGATGTTTTAAGTTTCAGTTCAGTGAAGCACTTTAAGCACCATCACTTTTTCAGTAAGTGACCTTTCTTGTAGAATTGTGCTTAAAATAAAGAACTTTATGTTGACCAGATTGTTAGTTAATCATTTACAAGTCAATTTTGCCTATATGGACAGCGATTAAAAAAAAAGTGAACTGGTAGAACTGCGGTGTTAAATGCGATGCGATCGAAAATTTGGGTGCACCTAACTTTTGTGCTGGTGCACCTAAGAAAAAAAGGTGGGCGCACCAGTGCAACCAGTGCAAAAAGTTAGTCTAGAGCCCTGGAACACACACACGTCTAGACAGTTTGTGCCCTTCCTGTGTGTGTGTGTGTGTGTGTGTGTGTGTGTGTGGGAAGGGTAAACCCGACGGTATGGGGACAAAATGTCCCCACAAAGATGGCAATATCCAAAACCCTTGTCCTTGTGGGAACATTTTTTTGTCCCCATGAGGAAACAAGCTTATAAATCATACAGAATTAACGTTTTTGAAAATCTAAAAGAGCAGGAAGTTTTTTGTGATTGTTAGGTTTAGGGGGTGGGTTAGGGGTAGGGAATATGATATACAGTTTGTACTAGTGTTGTCAAAAGTACCGGTACTTCGGGTCCAAGTCGGTACCTAAAAATAAAAAAGTTGTCGGTACCTAATTTTCACAAGACCCGGTAGTACCGACGTACCGGGTCAACCGGGTACTGATGCTCTGTCTGACAGGTTGTCCGTCGGAAACTTTTCATAGACGCAACAAGATGTGATGAGCGGATAAGCGCGGCTCCGATCCACAAGAGATGCGCACAGAAACACTTCAGATTAAAGTCATATCACGAAGAAAACGAACAGAGTTTTGTGGTGAAACGAGGAAGCATCTGGATTTAAGTTAACAAGTTCAAGCGGTAAGTTTCAAATTCTGTTCGCGTTTGCATTATGAATGTTGTAGCATATGTTAAGTTAAAGGTTACGTTAAAATAAACGTCCCTGTTTGCGTGTTAATTTGTTAGCGCCAATGCTAATCCAGTCAAGTGTCCTTATTAACCATTTAATGCTTTTATAACTGTAATGGAGTAAAATAATGGGAGGACAGGATGGGGTTTACAGTACCTATTTTATTAGGCCTATCATACTAACTGCATGACTAGCAATGTGTATGTCTTGGATATGATAACTCTATTAGGTTTAAAAAGCCACATTTAAACTAAAGAAAAATATATCTGTTGCATTTATTATTTTAATATACAGTTACCTTAATGTAAGTAATCTTGTGTAAATGCAGTATAAAAACTGAGGTTTGTTCTAATATTGCATATGCATGTTTGTTCAGTCAGTTGACTTACTGAAGTTTATTCTATTTGTCTTATACAGCAGCAGACTGAGGAGGATGTTCATCAGCATGAAAGACCCCAGTGAGCACACAACAGTTTCAGCAACAATTAACTTATACTTCATGTATACAAAATGGCATTGCTTTCTATACATTTATATTAACAATGAGCTTTATTAATAAAATTGTGTTTCAATTAGCATGTACTTGTGTTTTGCTTTGGTACCGAAATTGGTACCGAGAACCGTGGAATTTTACTGGTATTGGTACCGACTACTGAAATTTTGGTACCTGACAACACTACTAGTTTACAACGTATCTTGTTCGGTACTCACGTGGAACTGTAACCGACTACTGAAATTTTGTTTACCTGTCACACTAGTACAGTATAAAAAACATTCGTTATGGCAATCGTCTCCAACATGCAACCCCAAACATGTGTGCTTGTTAATATTCTCAAGATTAGGCGTCGAAAAGAAACATTGAATCAAGAGATGCTAGCACTGTGAATCATTCACCGTGAATACAACGTGTTTAGTCAAGATTATCACTGAACATATGTGACCCTGGACAACAAAACCAGTTTATGGGTCAATTTTTCGAAATTGAGATTTTTACATAATCTGAAAGCTGAATAAATAAACTTTCTATAGATTATGGAGTTGTTAGAATAGGACAATATCTGGCTGAGATACAACCGTTTAAAACTCTGGAATCTGAGAGCGCAAAAAAATCAAAATATTGAGAAACTGCCTTTGAAGTTGTTAATCAGGGGCACTGTGGCAGACCATCCACTCACAAAAATAAAGTTTTTATATATTTAAGGTAGGAAATTTACAAAATATCTTCATGGAACATGATCTTTACTTAATATCCTAATGATTTTTGGCATAAAAGAAAAATCGATAATTTTGACCCACACAATGTATTTTTGTCTTTTACTAAAAATGTTCCCGCGCTACTTAAGACTGGTTTTGTGATCCAGGGTCACAAATGCTGCCGTTGTGGGACAGAGAGTCGTGGGTTTGATCACAAATTATCAAAATGACAGCAATGACATGCTCAGTGAGACGGGATGAGACACTGTAATTCATCTATTTCATCAGCATTCACAAACATTACAGTAACATGCTCGACTCCACATATGGTGAAAACGTCTCGGTTATGACTGTAACCTACGTTCCCTGATGGAGGGAACGAGACGTTGTGTTGAGAGACAGACTGGGGTTTGATCTTGAGAATCTATCATCTCCGAGGGGAATTTTAAAACGCCAATGGGCTTGGCGAATGGCACACGCACGCCAGTCAACATACGGGACGACCCTGCAGGGGAGTCACTACGTATGGGGCAACAGTCCTAGTATAGGGGTCCACCTGAGAAGGGGTGACTCTATCAGTACTGGACTTGGTTCTAACAGACTGCTCCGCCCGGTCTGTTACCATAATGCCAATGTTTAGTGATGGATGGAATGCCTATACTTCGCCCTAAGGGGGGAAGTAGGGAGGCTAAGATAGCGCACTAGACTCGCCTGGAGAGGGGAGAAGGCACTTTCGCAGGCGTATGCCCAAACCGGTTGCCAGCCTTATACGCCGGCAGTGTGTAAGACACAGGCTGACACTGGTTCCATGCGGAGGTTGTAAAACCTCGCGAAGGTTCTGGGCGTAGCCCAAACCGCAGCACTACATATGTCTGCCAGAGAGGCACCCTGAGCCAGTGCCCACGAGGAGGCCATACTCCGAGTGGAGTGGGCTCTCACTGCAAGCGGCACGGGTGATCTTGGGACTGGTATGCCAAGTGATGGCATCCACAATCCAGTGCGCCAATCTCTGTTTGGAGACAGCCCTCCCCTGGTGCTGTCCCCCATAACAGACAAAGAGCTGCTCAGAGCTTCTAAGCTCTGCGTGTAGTCCAAGTAGAGGCGCAGTGCGCGTGCTGGACACAACATGTTGGAGGTTGGGTCTTCCTCCCCAGAGGGGAGCGCCTGCAGGTTCACCACCTGGTCCCGGAGGGAGTGGTGGGAACCTCGGGCACGTAACCGGGCTGGGGTCTCAGGATAACGTGAGAACTACCGGGCCCGAATTCTAGGCACCCATGGGACACGAAAAATGCCTGGAGGTCCCCACCCTCTCGATAGAAGTGAGCGCCATCAAGAGTGCCGTCTTCATCGTCAGATGAGGAAGACTGGCGTCTCTGAGGGGCTCGAAAGGGGCCGTACCAAGGCGCTTTAAGACCACATTATGGTCCCAAAAGGGTACGGAGCGCAGTCGAGGTGGATTCACCCTTCTCGCGCCCCTAAGGAACCTGGTTACCGGGTCATGTTGGCAGAGAGACTTGCCCTCCACGAGATCGTGATGATCGGCAAAAGCGGCAACATACACTTTCAATGTGGATGGGGAGAGGTTACTCTCTAGTCTACTTGTAGGAAGGCCAACGCTGACCCGATCGAGCAATTCCATGGGTTCTCCCCGCGGGAAGAACACCAGGATGAGAAGAGACGCCACTTATAAGTGTGTAGACACCTAGTGGCGGGCTCTAGCCTGCAGTACGGTCTCTCTGACCGCCAGCGGCAAGTCTCCTCGTCCCGTCCAGGGGCCAGACATGGAGATTCTAGAGGCCTGGCTTGGGGTGCCACACCGTGCCCTTCCTCTGCGACAGAAGGTCCTTCGTCAGGGGAATCGGTCAGGGGGGAACTGTCGTCATCTGAAAACCAAGTCTGGTTGGGCCAGTAAGGCGCAACTAGCAGTACTTGATGTCCCTCTTCCCTGACCTTGCACAGGACCTGTGCCAGGAGGCTCACTAGGGGAAGGCGTACTTCCGCTTGTCCCGCGGCCAGCTGTGTGCTAAGGCATCCATGCCAAGGGGTCCCTCGGTCAGGGAGTACCAAAGCGGGCAATGGGTGGAGTCCGGGGAGGCAACAGGTCCACCTGCGCCTGACCAAACCGCTCCCATATGAGCTGGACTGCGCGGGGATGGAGTCGCCGTTCTCTGATGCCGTGGGAGGCTGGTTCGGTGACTGACAGAGCAGTCACCTCGCACGGGGCGGAACCCCGGGGAGGTTGACGGCTCTGCTGACTTACCTGCCTGGTGTTACCGCTGGCCAACGCAACGTCAAGTGGAGATTGCGGGAGGCAATGAGAAGTTTTGTCGCCCAGCGCACCGTCGTATCGAGTGCTGCGGGGAAGCCCGGAGAGAGAGAAGCTCTTTCGAGAGAGAGTGGGCGCCCGGCCCTAAAAAGGGCCCGGCTTGGGTGGGGGACGTGGCAGGTGGCATCCCGCTTTGATGGCGGTGACCTGGCCGGGATGTCCCTTTTATACCCGTATGCACGGGGCGGGGACTGGCCCATTGGCGTTTTAAAATTCCTTTCAGAGATGATAGGTTCTCAAGATCAAACCCCAGTCTGTCTCTCGACACAACGTCGAGAGACCGACTGAAGGGGAACTAAACACACACAATCTGTGATACCACAGGAAAGAGTGAAAAACTAGACAGAAACAAACAAGATCAAGTTATTGGCAACATAATGTCTCTAACATGGAGTTTAATCAACATATTGATTGAAACCCTGTCGAAAAAAAACTAGGGATGCACCGGTTGACCGGCCATAAATCGGAACCGGCCGGTTGCCGATCACGCGTTAGATGCGAAAACCGGCCGGTTCCGATATATGGCCGGTCAACCGGTCATACCGGTGTGTTTTTTTTTATGGCCGATTTTTTTCCGGAAGTGCGCCCGCGGCCGCATACACATTCAAATCAATCGCGAATATGTCATTTGTGTGGAAGTATTTCGAAATCTTTGAGCAGGACGTGAAGATTGCAATCTGCAATGTCTGCAAAGGACAAGTTAATCGCGGAGGGACAACAGCAAAGACATTCGGCACAACAAACCTGATCCGACATTTAAAAGTTCACCATCCGAAAGAACACGATGAGTATCAAAAATTTGTTAATGATGCAAAACAGGCAAAACCTTCATCCCTCACTCAACCATCGGTACAATCACTCTTTCTAAAAAAACAGAGTTACAGCCGAGATAGTTCGAAAGCCCAATCCATAACAAAAAAAGTAATGGAATTTATTGTACTGGATGACCAGCCGTTTTCCGTTGTAGAAGACCAAGGTTTTTGCAGTTTAATGGAGCACATGGATCCGCGATACACACTGCCTAGCAGACAATACTTTTCGGATGTGGCTCTACCCGAAATGTACAATGCTGTGTCATCCCATGTTCACAGTCTACTTAATGCTGCCGTCAGATTCATTAGTTTTACCACAGATATATGGAGCGCTGATGTGAGCCCAATATCTATGCTCAGTCTGACGGGACAGTATATTGATGCTGATTTCCAACTGCATAAAGTGCTCTTACATGCACAAGAATTCTCTGGTTCACATACAGCCTCTGCGCTTGCCATGGCTTTTGACGAAATGCTTAAAACGTGGAACATTTCCAAAAGCAGAGTGCACGTAGTTGTACGTGATAATGCCGCAAACGTATCTAAAGCAATGCGGGATGCTCACTTACCTAGCTTGCCTTGTATGGCCCATACTCTACAGCTGACCGTAAATGAAGGTTTGCTGTCACAGCGCAGTGTAACTGACATTGTAGCGACTGGAAGAAAAATAGTTGGCCACTTCAAACATTCGCCGCTCGCATACTCCCGACTTCAGAATGTGCAGGCACAGCTTGGCCAGCCGAAGAAAAGGCTGCAACAAGACGTTCCAACTCGATGGAACAGCACATATTATATGCTGTCGAGTCTCATGGAGCAGAAACATGCTTTGGGGGCATATGCTGCAGACTTTGAATTACCTGTTACCCTCACTTCGTACCAATGGGGTCTAATCGAGAATATATTGACTCTTCTTGCACCATTTGAAGAGCTTACAAAAGAAATCAGCTCTTCCACTGCGACTGCAGCAGATGTCATTCCCTCAATCGTTGCACTGAAACGTCTCCTAAGAAAATGCGCTGAAACGGATCATGGCGTTAAAACTTTCAAATCCACTCTTTTGGAAGCAGTTGAGAAAAGATTCGCGATATTGAACTGGAGCCCTTGTATTGTCTGGCTACGATCCTCGATCCAAGGTAATGACTAAAACATAATAAATATAAATTTAAATATATAGAGAGAGAGGTTCTAACAGAATGTTATCTGTTTTTTTATAAAAAGGTACAAGGATCGATATTTCACCAGCACAGTCAAAGATCAAGTACGAGGAATGCTTCAAAATGTGTTACAAACGGAAACAGGACGGATGGAAGAGACAAGAAATGCTGAAGGGAATGAAGAGCGCACAGAGGCGCCAGCAGAAAAAATACCACGCAGAGCAAGCGCATTGTTGGTGATGCACGATGAAATATTGGAAGAAAATTCAGAAGTGATTCATGCCACGGGCAGCCCTACAGCACTGGAAATGCAGAGCTATCTGTCTGAGGCACAGCTACCAAGAAGCGAACAGCCGTTGGTGTACTGGCACACAAATAGGAGCCGCTTTCCTGCGCTCGCTGAAGTCGCAAAAGTGTACCTGTCTGCGCCTTGCACAAGCGTGGACAGCGAACGTTTGTTTAGCTCAGCTTCTCACGTGTTGGATGAGAAACGAAACAGACTTAGTTGTGACAAAGTTGAAATGCTTCTTTTTGTAAAGAAGAACATGCATTTACTTTTAAAAAGCCAGAAATAAACGTCAGTTCTGTTAAGGATGATTATTTTTATTTTACATTAAAATGATAGCCTTTTGACTTACTTTGATTTAAAAAACACCTGCTGTAGCACTAAACTTTATTTGATTTAACATTTTGGAATAATTGATTTATATACTTTGGTTTAATTTACTTTCACTGGTAAAGCCCTTTTTCTTTACACCAATTTTAAAAACAAAAACTGAGTGCTGATAAGTAAATGTCTTTGTTCAAGTTGTTGATATTGTGTTGATTGAGTTGTTTAAATTGTTGAGCTATGCAGTTGTTGCCTTTAATTTCAGATGGTTACAGTTATTGTTTTCAATAGCCAAAGCCAGTTTGGCCTGTGAAACACCAAATAAACATGTTGTTTATGTATACTCTCATTTTTTTCTTGTTTGTTGCTTAAAGGGAAAAATCAAAAATCGGTATCGGAATCGGCCAGTTTGCTTGTAAAAAATCGGAATCGGCCATGAAAAATCATGATCGGTGCATCCCTAAAAAAAACAACATGTGCTGGTTTAAGCTGGTCATGAGCTGGTTTAGGACCAGCACAAACCAGCTACCATGCTTCAAAACCTATACCTAACCAGCATATCGTCGCTGTCGGGCGGAATCCTCGTATCTCCAAAACCATTATTTTTCAGGAAATTAAAAAAACTGCATATTTTTTGAGTTATTAAACATTGTATCGTTAAAGTTGGTGTAGCGAGGAAGGCGGGACAAGAGCCATGGGGCAGGAAGGCGGGGCCGGTGGCGTGAGTGATAATGAGTATCAGCTGTACCAACATCAGTGTGTACCAACATTAACACAACATTTCCCCAAAACCATGTTTATTCGGAGATACAAGGTTTATGACTTGGGAGCAGGGAGATACGAGATTACGCTGTCATTGATAAGAATTGTACGGACACAGATGTCGCTGCTGCCAGCAGTGTTCATCAAAGTCTGCGGTCGCGTTGAGCCTTTTGACAAGAGACGAGGCTTTAAGTGCTAATGAAAGCTAACGACTGTGGTTACATACATCTTCCTAAACTCTATTTTAAAGGTTTAAGAACTATAAGTGATGTAATACAAAAATCGATGAGCTGACTAGGCTGTCTAATAGGCAGAAATTAGCCGAATCTGCTCGCAAACTTACCTTCGTGGCTCACGGGCTTCCTTCTGCACCGAAGCATTACAGCTATCGATTTTTAACAAAACAACTCAAATGTATCTAACCTAACTATTTTCACTCGTTATTGTCTAAAAAACTTTCAATCAGGAGACGTAATGCCGAGAAGCTCCCGCGGAGTGAAGAAGAGGTGGAGTTACGAGACTTCTCAGACAGTTGAAGTGTCCAATGGAGTTAAGAGATTTGCTCTCAAGCTATTTTCAACACTTTAGATTGGTTAATAATTTGTAAAAATAACAGACCCACATGGGGACTGACCAATAGCATCGATTTGTGAAAAAATATGAAATTGACCAAATTTGGACATAGGAGGTTTCCGCCCGACAGCGACAATATGCTCTCGGATTTCATCAAAAATCTTTATTTGTGTTCCAAAGCCGCAGGGAAGTCTTAAAACGTGTTGAACGTCATGTGGGTGACATTTAGATTTTTGGGTGATCTATCCCTTTAACTTTCACATGTGGAGTGTTCCAGTGACTCAGCTGACAGTAAATCGTGTGTGTGTGTGATTTATTATGTCAATCTCTGGTGTGTTTTATTACAGCAGCTGATGATCAGAATGAACTGTAAATGATGGCAGTAAATGTCTGAGGTGATCATTCACATCTAACTGTTATCATTACTGCTGACTCTTTCATCCCACCTGTGTGTGTGTGTGCGTGCGTGCGTGCGTGCGTGCGTGCGTGCGTGCGTGCGTGCGTGTGTGTGCGTGCGTGTGTGTTTCTGTAGGGTAAGCTGATGCTTTACTGTGATTATGGGTAAAATATTCATGTTTTATTTTCAACAGTTACCTAATTCAGTATTTTTATACCACGTGACTCACTGCGATAAACAAACACTATTACTTGCATTGTCTTTTTTAATGGTTGTCATTATTTTAATTTCCTCACAGCTCTGAGGGTTCAATGGCAGCACTGTAAAAAATGATTCAAGGTTTTATCTACCTCAGTTCATCTTCCCGAGTCAGTCGAGTGTACTTAAAGAGATACTTCACCCAAAAATGAAAATTCTGTCATCATTTACTCGCCCTCAGATTGTTCCAAACCTGTATGCACGTCTTTGTTCTGATGAACACACAGGAAGATATTTGGAAGAATGAGATCTCATCCCCCATCGACATCCCCCATCCCATAGTATTTATTTTTCCTACTATGGCAGCGAATGGGGGATGAAATCTGTTTGCTTACTGACATTCTTACAAATATCTTTCTTTGTAATTTAATGATTTGCTAAAGTTCAAAGAACAATTTCTATCATGTTAACAGGAAGTGAACACACAAACACTTAACACTCTTAAACACTTTCTGTCATCTGTGAAGAAGAATGATGTAGTTATCACATCTATACCAGCAGAGATTAATACTGTAGTGTCATGTTAGGAGGATGTCATGTATTTTCCAGAGGAAAAACACTTTCTTACAACATATACAGTATGAAACAACATTAACGCTCAGATAAATGTTAACAGATTTATTTAAGTTTCTGAAAATAGTCAGTCAGTCAGTCAGAAATAAAATGGTATAAATCTGTTTATGTCTGATAAAGGTTTACGTGTTTGTTTATAGAAGTACACTAACATAGATGATGAATGTTAACAGATTTCAACACAAACACATTCCTGTAGAGTCACATCCAGCATCAGAATTCTCTTTATTCATCTCTTCATTAGACAATACAACATCAGATAAAACAGCAAAAACAACCCACAGGTTTAAGTATATGAGGTGTGGGCGCGTGATGGTTTAATGTATTGTATGTAGGCTACATACAGCATGTGTGTATCTCTATTCATTGTGTTTCAAAATATAAAAACACAGCTTCCAACAGATTATCCGTGCACATTGAGGACAAAAATACTGCAATATTTTCCTGAATTAAATGAATATTTAATAAAGAGTTCTGGAGGATGAATGACATGTTTACAGATTCACAACTGAGAGAAACGCTAACAATACCCCAACAGCACTTTCTTTATCTAGTATCTGACGAACTGAAATGTGTCACATGAACATCTAATCCTGAAGTGACGTGATGAGAAAATGAATGTGACCTTTACTGATTATTAAACTGACGAACTCATGTACTCAATGTATCTGCCGTCTGTTTTCTCATCTGGTTTTGATTTTTCTGCATTGATCACTGACTGATCAGATTCAACACAGTTGTAACTTTTAAAGAATGGCTCTCGTGCATGCGTGTTAATGTAGAGCTTGATGTGTTGATGATGCATAGGCCTAATTTGCGGGTGGGACATATAAATGTCTCATGTCTCAAATGAATGGAAAAGTCACAACTTTGTAGCTTCATGAAAAGTATAGATTAAAACTACATTTTGAATGATATTTCTAGCCTGTCTGGCAATGACCGAAGCAATACGTGAAAATAAGAATGTTTATTTTTCCGTCTGTTTCCCCTGCATACTTGATAAGTCATGTTTGTCATTAATTAGCAGGGGGTTCCCAAACGTTTCAGTCCGAGACCCACCGACAGGTAATCTCAGACACACCGATTGTTTAACATAGGGAAAACACACACATTCGTTTAAGTTGTTTTTATTTGATCATGTATTAATACATTTAATTGCAAAATACCTGATGGTAGGTCTGCATGATTATGGCAAAACCATTCTTGCTTTTCCCTATGATATTGTGATTAATTATGTTGATTAAATTGTTTAAAAAAAAATGTAAACTCTGTGAGGCAACTGCACGCCGTATTCTTTATATGAAACATTCTCCTCCTGAAATGTTTACTGTTGTATCGTCTCAAACGGTCGACATTTTACACATTAAAACTCATCAAAACTGTGGAATAACTCGTATGTAACTACAATCATTATTTGTGACCGCTGTAAACGCGTACCCGTGAAAGCAAAATAAACGCATGCTTCCTTTCATGTGCGAGCCCCTTGCGCATCCATTGTCCATGCACAATAATAGTCCATTCCCATATTCCCAGTTAATATTCGCTATTAAAGAATTGTTTTCCTGCTCCCCTTTGTCCTCACCGCTTTTCAAAACAAAGTTACGCCACTGTGTTGATGTCTAGTGTTTCTCTATCTGTGAGTCATGTTAAAGGTTTGGGTTGTTGTATGTCATTTCAGTGCTGATTTTCTCTTAATGTTCTCCATATGGCACATCTGGAGGAGACCGTCTAATGTTGTCGAATCAAAGCTCTACGGGTACAGCTTTGTTAACAAAATGAATGAGTTTGTCTGTGTGTTTGCTGGTCAGATTACTGTAAAAGAGCTTTTTTTATATCACATCCAAGTCTTTATGTTTAAATAGTCCCAAAGTCACTTTTGGAAAAAAAAGTAATATACAGACATACACTAACTCCCTAACCATTAAAACTAAACGACACTGTGAAAACATAACACAAAACACAACCATAAGATCATTAACATCAGCAGGAATGACGCTGATGAAGAGTTAATAAGATTTGTCAATGCGTATGATATGTGTGAGAATACTTTTGACTTGTTGTGTTTTTATAGAGACAAAGCCACATACACATGTTTCTTCAAACATAGCTTCTTTATTTTGTACTTGTACTGTGTGTCTTGCAGCACACACACACACACACACACACACACACACACACACACACACACGCACGCACGCACGCACGCACGTACACACACGTAGGAATGGTGCAGCCAAGGCAGGCAATTGCCTGGGGCCCCCCGCAGCAACCGGGCGACGCATACCCCCCTAAGTCGCAAGGCTTGAGGCTGCAGAGGTGGTAGCCTGCGTTCGGGGTAGAGCGTGCGGAGGAGGATTTAGGCCCTGATGGTGCGAGTGCTGCTGCGGTAGCGGGCGGAATATGAAGGCTCCTGCGAAATCTCCTCCTAGCAAATCTCAGCTTTAAAGGTTAATGGAATTATTTTGGACCATATCGTCCCTAAGACTGCCGTGGCAATTCGGCACTATAAATACAGGCGTGGTTTGGCGGATGACGTCACTCGCGTCGGACGCTCGAGCAGTGGATTGATTACAGGCGCTCTGCTCGGTCACCGTCGTCATGCTGTTTGCTTTTTTGATCGAGACATTTTTCTTTTAATCTTTCCTATGTCACACCATAGGACGGTTTAGTAAAAACGCTCAAAAACAAACAAACAAACAAAGCGTTTACTAGTTCAGTGCTAACTTATATTTATGAAAATGTATGAGGTGCGTAAGATAAGTTGCCAACGAATAAATATAAACAAATAAAATAAACGAAACGAAAAACGTTTATGTTAAATAAATGGCGAAGCTGTCATGGCTCTGCTTCCTTAGTCATGTTTTTCTTGGTCCTGTAGCAGAGCCATGGCAAAGCCTTAGGTTATTTGTGAGAAAGCCATGAGATGTTTGTTTTTTGTCATCTCATGTGTTTTCTCATGTCTTGTCATTAGCCCCGTCCCTCTCGTTTCTTGTATTGCTTTCCTCTCATGTCTAATGTCCCACACCTGCCCTGTGTTAATTATCCCTCGTTTGTCTTTCCTATATATACCCTCTTGTTTCTTTGTCTTGTGTTGGTGGATTACATGTGGATGTTCGTGCTCGTGTTGCTTCGTGCTCTCGTGTCTTTGCCTTGTCTCTCCCTACGTTTGTATCTTAAGTGAGTTATGTTAGTTTTGCTTTAATTTCTGTTTGCCCCATAGCGGGAAGTTTTTCTTTGCCCTTTGATAAGTCTTTTGTTTATAGTGTTTGTGTGTTACACTCCCTCGTGGGTTTTTGGTTTGTTTTATTATTTAATAAACTTCTCTGTTAACCCTTCACCTCTGCCTGCCTGCATTTGGGTTCTTCCAGGCACCGTCGTGACAGAAGCACCGGCATTTGAAAATTAGAATAAAAATAAAATTAAAACTTAACTGGCTCTTGATGACAGTGCTTACTGCTTACATTTTACTGCATGTTCTTTGAAAGAAAAGCCTCCGCCATCATCTTGTTAGTCAGCACTTCACTTTTCACATGACGAATAAAATCTGACTCGTGGTGCTGCTCTTTGCTTCTGCTTCCGCAGAATGCAGCAGCCGTGTTCAGCTGCGCAACAGTTTGGTCTTTAACTAAACTAAGTAATAATTACTATAGAAATGAAAAATGACGGTGGGGTCGGTGCCGCGGTGGACAAGTGATGTAATTCGTAGATGGGTGGACACTGTGTATCGCCGTGACACCGACTATTGCAACAGGCCTACACAGTGGTGTTTTAAACGCATCATTTGTTTATTTTCAAAGAAAGAAACGACACGTTGTCACTTGCAGCCAAACCAATCCAAATAGATGAGAACGATGTTTAGTGTCTTGATCATAGTAACCTAGGCCTACTTATGTGATTATTTTATGTGTCTGTGACATGAATAAACAAATGATGAGTTTAAAAACACCGTTAGAGTGTGCGAGTAAAACCCGCCACAGCTTGAATAAGCGATGGTGGTACGGCTGAAGTGGTCAAGTCAAGTACAGTATATGTGTAATTTGACACACATGCTCTGCTTATACTGTCACATATAATGGTTTTAATAACTCCAGTATGGTAGTCCAAACAATTGTAGCCTGTATCTGATTCTGACCATGGTTTACTTCCCACCGCTGCCTCCATTTCAACATGGCTGCGGCGGCAGATACTTTCCAGTGTATCATTTTCTGTAACATGCTCATCCTCCCTGTTTTACGTGTTCTGTGAAATCTCTCCCTGCACCGGGGCTACTTTTAAATGGCAGGCTTTTTAAAATAATGGGTGGGAAACTAGAGATCCGATCAGATATCCAGATGTGGAAGCCACTTGATGTTGACAAGTGTAAACGCGCTGTGTCCTGATTGACTGAAGATCCATATAATGACTGAAACACATTCTGATTTGTAAAACTACACAAGTGTCTTTAAGGTTTTATGTCATTACAATATAAATGTTTTAGGCTATTTTACTACTTGGGGTACTGTTTAATTTAAAGGTGAATATAATTTGTTTGACCCAAAAAGTATGAAATGAACCATTGTGAAATGAACCATTTTTGGCCCAGATATGTTATTCCTGTTTGTATTAACTGTGTTGCACATATATTCCTTAAATTATATAATTTGCCTTAAAACACATGGTATAACGACAAGAGTGTTGTGCTAATTCTCAAACGTCATAGACGCGGATCTTATCTCATGTCTGCACGCAAGGCAAAGTACGCGACAATCGACATGATTGGCTGCTTAGTTAGCAAAGTAGATTCAGTTATCACACCCCATACGGGCTTGCCAACGGCCTGCTACTGCGGCCTGACGATCGGAGGCCCTTCTTCGCGTGGGCCGGAGTAACGTTAGGAGTTTGGTCGCGGCAGTTCTGGCTTGCTTTGTTAACGGCTTGTAAGGAATAGTTGACTTCGTTCTCAGACGTAGCGGTGATTGGGTGGACCAATGCTTGGAGATTGTAGGGTAGATGCTGTGATTGCTGATAGCAGACCAGCCGGGTTGATTATCTGCTCATGCTCCTCCCGAACTTAGTTAATTAAAACATCATTTCTGTATGTGGCTTTAGATGAACTCAAAGTCTTTGCACAGAAGTGACGGACAGCAAGTGCTTATCAGAGTTGATGGCAAAGAAAGAAAAATATTCCTTACGTAAGGTTTAATGTACAGGCAGCCGGGTTTGAGCAGTTGTTTTCTGGGAATAACGAACCTGCAAATGTCACGACTGGCCAATCAGAATCAAGCATTCCAACGAGCCACTTAATAATGATAAATAATGACCCAGCAGCAGATTGTGACATGTATTAGAGTGATTTGTGCATGGGATGTCCCTTTGAATAATAAAGTTTGTTAAACTTAACGTGAAAGGGATGAGATACATTCATGTTTATTAAGATAATACATTTATTAAGACTGAAATAGAAAAGTGTAAAACCAAATTGATCCTCACCAAAACTTCATTCAGAGGAGCATTTCTTCATTTTCAATGTATTGGTAATATATGATAAGAATATTTGGGCATTGACATTTAATGTTGTAAAAGTAAACATTTTGTTATATCATGTGTTTTGACTCTACATTTGTTTGATAATTGTTCAATTCTATTTTAAGGACAAATAAATATTCACAATATGGCCTCATTGAATAATTTTGCCTTGGGCCCCCAGTTAATGTAGGTTCGCCTCTGCATACACACACACACGTACACACATGTTGGGTTTCCATGTTTTATGGGGACATTCCATAGCTGTCACGATTATTAAATAATCGTCTCATCGCAATTATCGCACATCTCTATAGAAGACACTAGGGGGAGCTGTAGTGCATCTGCATATTGCATATTTTAGTGTATGTATTGTTACTAAAGCATGGTAATACTTGTCAAATGTACCACCACAACACAATCACTTAAAAAAAAACTAAAACATATACAAATTACCTGCAGTACAATTTAATATTATTTAAGCAAATCTCAGTGTGAAAACCAGTCTACCAAAATTTCATTAACACACAAGTAAAATTTTACTGTAGTCTTGCAAGCGAGAAAAAAACAGACTAGAAGCTTTTCTATGAGTGATAGTATTTTAATGGTGGCTTCAATTCACTCCTGATCAATTTACTTCATTTACAAGTATTTGGTGGTTGTATTATTGACAGGTAAAAGCCTAAACCTTAAATATATGATGACCCAATTTTTCCGATGTATTTCCAAGAAAAAAACATAGTCTTGTATTCAGAACAATATGGTCGTTTCAATCGCTGAATCAAAAATGTATGAGAATTAAATGTCAAAGCTCAAAAACAGACAATTAATCGTCATAATCGCCAAAGCCCTAAAACAGACAATTAATCGCCATAATCGCAATGATTTATTAGACAATTAATCGTCAATCAAATTTCATAATCGTGACAGGCCTAGACACAATGGTTTTTATACTGTACAAACTGTATATCATATTCCCTAACCCTAACAATCACACACAACTGTCTGCTCTTTTACATTTTCACAAAAGTTCATTCTGTATGATTTATAAGCTTGTTTCCTCATGGGGACCAAAAAATGTCCCCTCAAGGACAAGGATTTTGGATATTGCCATCTTTGTGGGGACATTTTGTCCCCATACCACACACACACACACACACTGTAATAGGCCGTTGTGAGAAAAGATGAACGGCGCACAGATCGGACAAACTGTTCTTTCCAAACCCACCTCCTGTAAGAAAACAACACATGTCCATCTGTTGGATCCATTAGAGTCGGACTGACCTGCAGAACATTTCCTTCCCTCGTCATCTCTAGAGTTTGAGCCGTGTGTCTGAGAGGTGAATCACACCGAGTCTGTTCGCTCTTTCAATGCTTTAGCATCACACTTATATCGATACACCTTCAGCTCTGACCGACAGACAAAGAAAGATTTTCTACAACCAGTCCCTGACAGTTTCTCTCCATACATGACATGTTCTGTAGCAGTCAATCATACCTACACAATCTTTACTGTTAGGATAACAGTCATTAAATCTATGAAATAAACACCAGTCATAACGGATGCTAGAGGAGCTGAGGCAGGATCTAAGCTAGTTTATTAGCAAAACTAAAGAAAACACCAACACAAAGAGCAAGAAACAAACAAACAGAAAAACACAGACCCAAACTAAACTGACATTCGTGGGACATCATTGACTTCCATAGTAGAAAAAAATAAAATGGTAGTCAAAGGTGCGTTCCTAAATTCTTCAAAATATCTCAGTTTATGTTGAACAGAACAACGTGATACAATAATTCGTTCTACTGTGGTAGTCAATGATGTCCCAGAAATGTCAGTTGCTAGCATTCTTACAGAACAACGAAATGTATACAGGTTTGAGGGTGAGTAAATGATGACAGAATTTTCATTTTTGGGTGAACTGCCCCTTTACAGTTGTTTTCAACTACTTATCACAAAATGTTTACTTGTCACACAATTTCTGAGACCTGACACACAAACACCAGAACCGCACACCAAATCGGCAAAACCATACACTGATTCTCCACCTTTGACTCAGTTTTCAGTTTCCTAAAAACACGTTTTGTAAAACACAACACACAATTCTCTATGTAACACACAAAAATCTTACAGGAAGTATATTGATTTTCAAACACAACCAATCAAATTTCCACACTAACTCCTCACATGTGCAAACACACATTGCTTTACTTACAGTAACACCAACCAAACATGACTTTAGAAGAGGCCTATAAATAGGCCAAAGGTCAAGTTATGGGTTTTGAACAATGGATGCGAACAGTACAGACAGAGTAAGGGGAGTTGGAGGGAGAGCCAGAGGAAGAGTTGGAATTAGAGGAGGAGTTGGAAGGGGAGGAAGAGGAGGAGGAACAAGAAGAGTGGTCTGGAATGAGATTAGTGCTTCAGTCATTGATCATGCATAAACCACGGTTTAACAATGAGAGAGGCTGGGCAGAGAGTCCAGGCTAAAGGCAAAAGTATACTCCGGCTGTCCGCGTCCACGTGCCGTCCGCATGACCTAATTTTCGTCATCAGAAGGGTCCGCGGTCGTCCGCATGCAGCCCATTTCTGAGGCCACACAGCCGGAACAAGACAACAGTGCATGCACACATCTTTTTTGAATCAGCCGAGTCCACTTGGTGACGTACTGCGCATGTGTCGAACTCAACTATCCACGATGATCCACAATTTAGTTTGCTCAAGAAGCTGTGCAGACACGTTTGTGCGCAAGACGGACTCAGACGCGGAAAGTCAAGTATACCCAGCCCTTACAGTTTTTTTCAACTGCTTACACACAAAATGTTTACTTGTCACACAATTTCTAAAACCTGACACTCAAACACCAGAACCACACACCAAATCGGCAAAACCATACACTAATTATCGACCTTTGACTCAGTTTTCAGTTTCATAAAACACTTTTTGCAAAACACAACACACAATTCTCTATGTAACATAGGGCTGGGCGATATGGCAAAAAAGTAAACTCGATAGTTTTTTTCTATATTGATCGATAACGATATTTATTTCGATATATATTTAATTAAAAAACTGTATTTAAAATAATCTGTTTTAAATACAGTTTATTAACAAAAGTTAACCTTTAACCAGTTAAAATTCAATTAAATTAATGCACTGTTGCAACACAGAGGATATTAGGCCATAAACAACATGTAGCAGTTCATTCAGTCTCATTTTGACTCAATTGACTAGTTAAGTAAAGGGAGTGTTCATTCAGTACATTCAACCAATGAAAGGGCTCCGTTACTGTGTACGTTCGAACGCTATTGGCTCAGCACCTGCGCACATACATAACGCTGCAATAATGTCTTGCTCGAGTAGTAATGTGCACACAAACTCACTTCATTACATCTCTGATCTGTACAGGGCGGCACTGGTTTGTTTCATAACCACCAGCTCATGTTAGCAGATATGTTAAGGATGGATATAAAAACGTTTGTGCTTGAGTTTCGAAGTAACTCGCTTGCAATTGCGCCTCACTTTTTTTTTGTTTAACCGGCGATTGCGAAAAAAAATAAGACACTTGATAAACCGTGTGATGACAACTCGAGGTTAGTTTCACCTTTGTTTCCGCTTCCAGTCATGTTTTCCTCCTCATGTCGAGTTTTCTTTGGCAAGTGCAGTATGAAATGGACTTTGTACTTTGACGCGCATGATAAAAGCTTCACACTGACTGACTGTTGTTGTGTTTATTTCTGCGTTCTGTTAAACTGTAAAATTAATCCATATCGAGTCAAAATGCCAATAGCTTATCATCGTTTTTGAAATACATTTTATCGCGATTCGATATGATATCGTTTATCGGCACAGCCCTAATGTAACACACAAAAATCTTACAGGAAGTATATTGATTTCCTTTTTCAAAAACAACCAATCAAAATGCCACACTAATTCCTCAGTGCCTCACACTAACTCCTCACATGTGCAAACACACATTGCTTTACTTAACACCAACCAACCGTGACTTTAGAAGAGGACTAAATAGGCCAAGGGTCAAGTTATGGGTTTTGAACTATGGATGCAAACAATGTAGACAGAGTAAGGGGAGTTGGAGGGAGAGCCAGAGGACGAGGCAGAGGTGGAATTAGAGGAGGACGAGTCGGAAGAAGAGGAGGAGGACGAGGAACAAGAAGTGTGGTCTGGAATGAGATCAGGGCCACAGTCATTGATCATGTGATAAACCACGGTTTACTGTAACAACAAGAGAGGCTGTACAGAGAGTCCAGCCCAATTTGAGTCGATTTACAATGGCAGGTATAATTTGAACCTTTAGAAATGAGAACAGGTATGTAACAATCCACTGTAATGTACACATGTTCTAATCTACACATTACAACAAACAGTAGGCCTATCCTATAATACATATATTTTAGTACCCTTGCATTCATTTACTACAGTGCACTGCATTGGTATCAAACTGTACAACAGTACAGCCGACTGTAAGACATTTCTTTCAATCTCTTACAGAAATGTTCAGATGAGCTCATGAAAGAAGAGCTTTAGGTTTTGAATAACTGTGTGTACATGATATATCCAAAACGTTATGGTAAATGTGTTTGCAACAGAAGACAAATGTTTGCTTTTGAAATGTGTTTGTGATACTTTGAATGTAGTGCTTCATTTTGCAAGAGATGTGAGGCATTTTGTGTGTGCAATTCAATTCTTGGATTTGTGTGTAAAGTTTGGAAAATGTGTGTAAGCAGTTGAAAAACCTGTAAGATATAAGAGTTGTGAGTGAAAGTGCTTTGAGTTATAATGCAGAAATGATGAGCAAACTCAATCTCTAGACGTACATTGAGTAAATAACATCAGTGCAGCAGAGTCATTTATGTTTGCTGTGAATGAAAGCACAAGCAACTTTAAAACACCATTGACCCACTGCGGGTGTAAATAAGGGCTGGTTGTCTGATAGAGACCTGACAAACCTCACGCTGAATATAAGGCAAGAGAGCACTCAATGCCTATACATTCAAACCGGCTGGTGCAATTTTCTTTTTTACACAGTTTTTCTGTGAGAGAACAGCCTGTTACACCATGAAATATGATCAATCTCACGGCACGGCTGGAGTAATGTGCTATTACACATCATCCACTCTTTATTCCACTGCAATGGAAAACAGAAAGCACTTCAGAATTACAACGACACAGACACGTGACATCACAACCCAAACAAAGTCTCACAAAAATATCCTTTGATTGTTTAATATCTCAAGAACAAGTAAATCATATCAATTATGACTTTATCCATCTATAGACATAATGAGAGGTTTTTAATCTGCACAATACTAGAATTCTTTCCTCACAGCGATCCATGATTTCAGCAGGCTATAATGAACAGAATGAGATACAGAGAGCTGAAACCCACGACGTTAAAGCCCACGTGTGCTCGGAACAATAAGAGAATGTATTTATCTCAACTCAAAGACACCAGGAGAGACCAAACAAGACTCTTCATCCTCAATTGTCTGTCTGAAACGCACGCGCACTCGCTCAGATGATCTGATGAAATGCTGCTTCATTAAAAGACACCTGACGCTAAATCTGAAACACAAAACACTAATAACTGATAGATTGGAAAGGTTTGAAGTTTGGCACACAGAAAGAGAACAGTCTGAACTGATACCACAGCCAAATCTCAAAACCTCTTGTGTCAACTTTAAACTCATGACTTCTGACAAACACAATACGCCAAACCCTTGCGATTTATTTAAACAGACACCAAGCAGTTACACACCTGTCATCATTACAAGTATATCCTGAACATCAAGACCATTTTTCATTGACAGACAAAAATCTTCAATCAAGATGGTTTGCCGTCTCGGCTGGTTTATGTCGGTCTCCCACACCACTTGAGCTGATGTTGTTTACTTGTAGTCACTGTGATCAATGTTTGTCAGAGTTCATTTGTAAAATTAAAGTTCTTTATAAAATCCCACACACTCGGTTTGAATCTTTAGTCTGGATCCAGCAGTCACGTCGCTCTGATTTGGAAATAGCGAACTTAAATGAGGTATGGACCATCAAAACATTCGCTTTAAGTACCCTGCGTCACATGACATTTCCACTAGAACACCTCTGAGAAATGGCGTAACACCTGATGAGAAAAAAACATTTGTATCTCGTCCACAGTGTCTCCTATTATTTGCTCTGCCATACATCTGACATGACATTTGTAAAGCGTGACAACATAAGACAAATTAATATAAACATTAGTGTCAGATATCATCTCATGAAGTCTTCTGAATTCAATCACATTTGGTTAAAGTAACAATTCCTCATTTGCCTGTCACAAGAATGTTACATTTCTACGAAGACATCGTCTCATTTACTATCACATGTGTGTCCCTTCGATCACTTATGAAAAGTAATCATGTTTTTCTTTGTGGTAAAAGTGTAGTGTCAGGGATGTAACCACACAGATTCAAATGCGGGTAAGAATGGGATTTATTAACCAAAGGCTATAGCAGTGAGAGAGTTCATAAATGGCTGGACAAATGGAAGACCCAAGTAGTAGAAGCTGCCTGCGAGGCCAACTGGGGAACCCAGTGTACGGCAGTGTCAGCGGAGGAAGGGTCAACCCGGTCAGGAGAAAAGTGTCGTGGACAGCACTGGAGATGGCAGAAGGGTGGGTAGTGGACCTGACGTCCAGAGGCCATTGAGCTGGCAGTCAGTACGTTCCACAGTCGAATCGACGCAGAGTCAACCACCAGGGAGTCCAGAGTCCGTTCGAGAGGCAAAGGTGGTAGGCAGAGTCCAGTGGCCACTGAGGCAACCTCGGCAAGTCAGAGAGTCCCGAGACTGTGTGAACCAGCAGATCCAGCCGGTAGAGAGTCCAGAGCACGTTGACACGGTAGGGCCACGCATGGGTGTCGGGGAGAATTCCCAGCGGGCGCCAACCAAAAAAGGAAAAAATAATCCAAGGGCAAGGTAATCCAAAAACGACCATCCACACAACAAGACAAAGTGATATACAAGATCAATATACTAGGTAAATAGGACAAGACTAGGTATCAACCTAAGTTAACTATCGCACAAGGGACAGTGAGAAGTGGCAGTAAATATAAAGGGGCAAAACTAATGAACACCGGGTGATAACACTAAGACTAACGAGGCAGAGATTAGTGGCAGCTGGCGGGGCACACTCACACGCAGACAGCGAACACGTAAATCTCTAAAACGACATCCATGTGTTCGGGACGTTCACACACAACACACAAACAAGTGCTAACCCCGGAACCCAACAGTGTAGTACCCATTATTTAGTTTTACTACAGTAGCCATGTTTTTTTTGGTTTTAACTGTAATAAACCATGGTTAATGTTCGTAAGGGACATCATTCCTGTTTCTTCTGTACATCAACAAGATGAACTGAAGTAAAGTAAGCTTCTCAAAGAATACTCCTGACAGATCTCAACACTGCTCAGACGGTTTACTGCTCCTGAGGAACACTTGACATCAACACATGAAGACTTCGTTCAGTAGCTTTTTATATATGAATGTTTCAGATCTAACTAAATACAATGAAATCAGAACAAACATGCCTTCATGATGAAACTCAAGCAGCCGTGACACGTGTGACATGGTTCAATGACCTCTGTCTGAAGATCTCAGAGAGTTTCAGATCAAAGTAAAACCATCCCTCACAGACAGACATTCAACCATCATCTCATAAACCCTCCCTCTAAGAAAACAGGACACAAGTGGTAGAAAGTGCACAACGAGACGGAGTAAAACACCAGTATATGTCTCACCCTTCCACTTGTAATCCGATCGATCAAGACGCATCTTTATCGCAGGTATAAACAGGGCCTAGATGAGACGGATCAACAGAAAATCAAAGAGACCTGAAGACTTCATCCGGACACCTATGAAAACATTCCTATCCAGCTGCACACGCGTGTGCGTGTGTGTGTGTCGGGAGAATTCTCTCTTCCGCAGATGGTTTCAATGCAGCCCCTGCGTGATGCAGAGGTCAAAGGTCACGCCCTTTTCATTTCATTCTGTGACTCTTGACTGTGATGAAGACTCATCCAATCTGTTTTTAAAGCTCATTCTGTCACATGACAGCTCTTCATTTACCATCATCATCACTCTCACGGACACAAGAGATCGACATATCAAGCTTTAAGAGCTTGTGTGACTTCAGGAGAGCCGTACTGACACTTCATGATACTTTTATGAAGTCGTTCATCTCATGTAAATGAGCATCATGAAGGTTCTGTGAATGATGACGATACTGTGGTGTAAATATGAATCAAATGATTTAGTGTTGTTGTGTACGCCCTGGTGAAACTGTGATCTGTAGAAGCTATAATGAAAGGTCAGTATGAGAAGAGATGAGGAAAAACATTTTCCACTCCAGCATGAATAAATCCAGAGTTTCATTTACCGTGTGTGGCAGAAGCTCAACGTCAAGCCATCGGTTGCACATTCAGAACGATCCATCAGCGCTGACATTAGCGTGCGCTCATCGGTGTTGACCAGGATAAAGTCAAAACTGATTGGACGAGGCTATTCATTGGTGGCGTTGTGGAATTAGCTATTGATTTTTCTTCTCAAAGCGTCCTGAAATCTTGCTCTTTTCTCGTTTGTATTTGACAGAGGCATTACAGAGACAAAGCTGGACTCGAGAGCGTGCATAACAATCACACAAATGTTTCTCTGTGTCTTCGCTGTGAACAAGAAGAGAAGAAAAACCAGCGGACAGCTGAGAAACACACATAAACAGATGAAGAGTGAAGTCCGTTCTGTAAGGCAGATCCACACGACATCATGTGTATCTTTATTCATTCATGAGCCTTTGAGCTTCATTTCACCCTGTGAACTCTCAGAAACACATTACCCATCATGACTAACGTTACGTCCTCCAGCACGGCACATACCTGCATCTCAAAAGCGTTTCTCTGATATGGATATTTTCACTGCACTGTCATTTCCGCCACATTTTAAAGCGTGTCTTGTGTTCAATAGCACTCTGTGCTGGAAAGAACATTTGAATAATTTCTTGAAGTGCTCTTGTTGTGACTGGCAGATAATAGTGCCTTTGGGTTTGATATTCTGCACAGACTGAAAAAAAATCACTTGAAGCCAAATGCATTCATGAAGAAATGTCTAGGCTCATGTCATGGCTAACATGTTGCTGGTGTAGCAGGAAAGTCTGTCTGGTTACACATTTCCATCATGTCACACGCTTGGAAGCCGGAGGTCAGGGTTTGGTTGGTTATAGTGGACTAGTTAACATTAGCTGGTATATTATTACTGGGGGTTTATATTATCGGTCCAAGTGAAATGAGTTTTTGTGACAAACACACTAACAATCTGTTGATATCATATACAGTTTCATTGAGTGTTGAGGACCGCCGATCTGACTGAAGACAACTCTCATTCATAAAATCATCTATGGCTGCAGCAATGAAACAATATGGATCGTGGCAATGCACGTACAGCAGGTTGATATTAAAGAGTAAGTAGCATATGATTTTTAAGGTCCTACTTTGGTTTATGGAGTGTCCAACAACACGTTTATGTGCATACAAGGTGTAAAAACACTATTATGTCGTAATAATAGGCAGTTGTTCTTACCATACTTCTTGTCTGACTCTCAAATGATTCATCCGTCTAGTCCCCTCCTATCCGCTAGCCTAGTGTCATGTGATTGGTCAGATGGTGTAGTCTGTTGTGATTGGTCAAACGCGTTCATCATGTGTCGCAAATGGAACGCCTACCATCATTACTGGATTACGGTTTACAGGTGGTTGGATGTCATATATTTACATTTACATTCATGCATTTGGCAGACGCTTTTATCCAAAGCGACTTACATTGCTTTATCCTATGCATTTATACATAGGCATGTGCAATCCCTGGGATCGAACCCACAACCTTGCGTTGTTAACGCAATGCTCTTACCACTGAGCTGAAAAATTATTTCATAAAACATTCTATTAAGTTCATAAACGTTGAAAGTATTTGGAAAATTAATTGATCCTTCTGCAGATGCCAGTAAGAAAAAGGACATTTACAATTCTCTTGTAACAGTATTATACTTGGACTAGTTGACACTAGTTTACAATACAGATAGTACTCGACTCAGTTTTTGAAATAAATACTTTGAGAGTTAATAGATTGAACAATTAAATTAGCCGAGTTAATAGCAAGATAAACAAACTGTAATACCCCAGAAATAACGGTACATGCTAACGATAGCGTTATATGCATTAGCTAAACACAGACATAAGGTACACAAATATTTCTTGAAGTTAAGACAAAAATAAATAGTCACACTTACAGGTTGTGATTCGGTGGAGCTAACAGGTCCAAATAAGGTTGGTATTGCCCCCTCTTTCAAGGATAGTCGTTTCACATATCCTGCAGTGAACGCGCCAAGATTATTGAAGCAATCTTCGGTGAAATGAGGCGCGCGCAGTAAAACCCTGGGGTTATACTCCTTTGGTATCGTTTGAAAGATTAATTGTAACCATTGTTCCCTCAGAAGTTCTTCCTTTGGTAGTTGAAATAAGACGGACTTAGTTTCACAACGTAGAACACAGGTTCTAGACATGATACACACGCATCACGAACGAGCGACAGTGTTTTGGGGGAGGAGACTAGTGAAGTTTTCGCGGCAGTCCCAGCAAAACGTAGGCGGGGACTATGTGTAGTGACGTAGATACGCGGCGGTTAGAGACTCGGACTAGCTCATGTCTTGTTTGCATGATTCAGAGTCGACTCCCATTTTTACAAGCCAATAACTTTGTTATTTATTCACCTTCGGACCTTGGCAGACAGCTTAGTTTCAAACACGGCGATTATATTCTTGGGTTTTTAGTGAGAGAAGCTTCATAACTTCTGTTGGGAAGGCGGACAGTTCATTCATCGTTCATTCCTCATGTGACGGAAGAGATACAGTTCATCTTCTACACAAGCAACTCTCATCAACATTGACAATTATTTCCACTGAAGGAAACGTGAAGAGCATCATTTCTGAAAGCAGTCAGAAGAACATTAAATCATTCAATACCACTGATGTGTCTCAGACGTCATGTCAAGTTCACATAATGATTCATGTTCATCATTCATCTACATCATCGAGGACTCAATCTCTGCGCTTGGATTTACACAAATGTTCATCGGTCTACTGCTATGGAGGACTAAACCTGCAAAAATTATAAATAAATAAATGTATAAATAAATAAATATATAAACGAATAAATGTAATAATATGAAAATAAATAAAGGAATGAATGGTTTGATAAAACAAAATAATTCGTTTTAGCTATTATTGATCTTAGCTTTAACTTTTCATTTTTTAAATTGATTTATTATTTTTTGTGTCCATTTTTTAATTATTTATTATTATTATTTATTTTTAGATTATTTTATTTATCATTTCCTTTTATTTTTACATTTATTTATTTATACGTTTATTTATTTTTATATTTATTTATTATCGCATGTATTTATTTCCACTTTTATTTATTTATTCTTGTATTTATTCTTACTTTTCTGTGTCTTGTATGATAATTAGATGGGTTGGTCTTGCCTACTATTGGTTCAGCGCAGATTGAAGCGTTTGATCGATTACTCTTGACTTGTTTTGGACTAACGTCACGTCACTCACTGATCGTTTGCTTCGTGTATAACGTTAAGTAACTATGGCGGGCGCACAATTAGCTAGAGAGTTACAGCATTTAGCCTCGTGTATAACGTTATAACGTTAAAAATAAATAAATAAAAATAATTAAAAATGGACACAAAAAATAATAAATCAATTTAAAAAATGAAAAGAAAAGTTAAAGCTAACATCAATAATAGCTAAAAACGAATTATTTTGTTTTATCAAACCATTCATTCCTTTATTTATTTTCATATTATTACATTTATTCGTTTATATATTTATTTATTTATTTATACATTTATTTATTTATACATTTATTTATTTATAATTTTTGCAGGTTTAGTCCTCCATATACTGCCACTTTAAGGGTTTGGTTTGGTTCCACCTCATCATCTCAACCATTCAGCTTTCATCTCGTCTTGCTTGATTCATCCCATATGTTAGGGGAGCTTTGTTCTTTATATATTCTTTTCCTTTTTTGCATACATTATACGTGTCTGGTGAATATTTGATATTTTGTTTGTTTTTGTAGTAACTAAACTCCTTTAAATAGTAGTGTGTGATCTGGTCACCGTAACACTTTTTTCCTGAAATGCAACACTATCTCAACAACATCACAATACGTAATTGCCTTGTCATAACTTCGTGACAAACAACATTCAAAATGTTCCAAGATTGGAAATCGGTGCAAAAACATAATTGCTTTACATAGCATATATCACAATCTTGTTCTTGACGCAAGGATATATAGAATATTTGTATTCTTCTGTAAAAACAAAGGCGATTTTCTGCGTTTGAAGACGCTATGTGACGTGCGTGAAGATGATCCGAATTTAAGGATAACTAGCTACGCGACGAAAAATTAATTTTGAGTTTTACTTTAGTGTGTGTACGTTTCAGTGACAAAACACGTAGCAAACAAACTCACTGAGAATCAAAGACAGATCGTGAGCGCGCATGATCGAGTCTCCAGTGCGCGCACACACAGGTACAGTATTCGTTCACTCACCTCTCTGTTGAGAAGCAGCACATCTCCACAACAAACCGAGAAGAGCAAGAAAACACGAACTCTTCATCATGTCCACATCAGACTCCTCTTCACACGAGATCAGACACGAGGAAACTGAGTTTGAGAAGTTTGGACACAGTTCTCCCTCCTCTTCACACACGAGCTCCGCCCGGTCAGTGCACGAGTCATGTTTCACTCACTCACAATTATGACTAAAACATAGTAGGCTACTAAAGGTTGTGACACAGATCGATTACACAAAATATATTTAGATGTTGGTTTAAAAAAACTGTCTAAAATTGTCAATTACATCCTTTCAACTAGGAATTCCAGTATAGTCATATTCTTGTCAAAGCTTTTGGGTAAACCAGTATTCACAGTTAAACCAGATCCTAGGCCATGGTATTTGACATAAAATACATCTTTTACTATGTATACTATATTCAAATGAGATCTGACTTCTGCTCAGTTTAGGAGTTTTGGGGCCTCTTTTACTCCCTCTAGTGTCAGATTTGCCGGCGCTCTTCTGTATTCACCAAAAGCACATTGTCTTCATTTGAATGAAATGGAGAACTAGACCCTTTCTAAACAAACATCCAGAGATTTCTCACAGTGATTATAATGTTCCGGTTGATCTGTCTGTCAGTCGTGCACACCGCTGTTAGTTCATTTCAGACTTTCTCCTCACAGGTGCAATGGGCCACATCTCCGTTCTGCAGTCACAGCGCTCAGATTGACACCCGACTGAAAACATTTCTGATGGACTTCAGCTGAGTTTAGAAGGACTGAGACATTTCACGTAAGGTGTGAAGGCAAACGCATTGACCGGCTGAGAAATGCCCCATCGGCGTGTGGAGTCTCTCTGGATGAAGCACTTTGGTGCGGGTGATGCGGACGAGAGTCAGGGTTTGGTGCCGAGGGATGAACTGGCCGAGTGCAGGTGCGATTCCCCTCCGGAAGAGGACAGCGGCCCTCTCCAACGGCCAAAAATCTCAACTTGGGAAGCGGGCTGGAACATCACCAACGCCATCCAGGTGAGCGGCGCACATGCACAGCTGCATCGCACGCGTGCTTTATATTTGTGAGGCGTGAATATGTGGACAATGCAAAATAAAAACTAAGTCTGCAAAGCTAAGTGCAGCTGGCTGTAAGTAATGCGTCTAAATAAAAACACGAAGTGTTGTAAAGTGAAATATTTGAATATGCTTTATTTATTTTATAGCAGCATTAAACCCAGTTTATGTGAATGACACCCCATTAACTCATTTGTTCATTTCCAGTTAAAGCTGACACTAATATTTAGAGGCGAGGTAATAATCACATGCCGTGCGTGTTATTGCTGCTCAAGCTCATTTCATTCATCGTCTGCTTTATTTTATTGCTCCATGTCTCTCTCTCTCTCACACACACGTCTTACTCTCTCTTTCTCCCTTTTCTGAATCTCAAGACTGAAGTAACAGCACTTCTTAATTTTGAAATCCTGCTTCTTTTCATTGCAAACTCTCTTTTCTCTGTTCATTGAGCTGTATTAACAGACGTCTGTGATGTTTGCATTGCACTCACAGCAAGAGATGTATTTGGACACAAACCAGCAAAAGAATGCATTTCTCAATTCTTTAGACCTCACCTGTCCGCTTGCCACGATGCATTCTGGGTAGTGCTGCACGACCATGGGTAACATTATCGTCACGGTAATTTTGATTAAAATTGTAATCACGATTAATAAACACGATTATTTTGTCAGTTCAGAACTTTCGTTTTTACTTTAATAATTTGCTGCCATTGAACTTCTTCAACACCGTGTTTCAAAAGCACGCAGTCAATCATCTAAACACTTTTGTGACCTTCGGAATGAAACCTTGCTACTCCATTTTTTATTTCTTGTTCTTTTGTTTATAAATCATTGGTCACCCTTCATGTTTGTCTGTAGGTTTTGCAAAAAAGTATTAAAGGTACAAGCTTTGTGGTGATTTTCCGAGCTTATCGGGAGTTTTGTGCTTGCTTTTAAAACCTTATTATCACAACGATTATGCTCAATTACTGTAATTAACGATTCAAATAAAAATGATCTGTGAAGGTTGACTCGGACATCTTGTGTAAATGAACATGTGTCCCGTGTAAAGTGTAATATGTTTTGAAAGAGATGAAGCGTTGAGCAGCGATTGTGTCGTTAGAAGAGGAAATGAATGTTCATCTTCATTCACTGTGTTTAACACAAAACAATTTACCAGCAATTACAGTCAAGATCAAATATCTCTGTCACTTATCATCGCTTTGGAGAACACTGAGACTTTATTACTGCCATCTGCTCTCTCTCTCTCTCTCTGTGTGTGTGAGTTTAACGATGCACTTTATCTCATAATGCTTGTTGGTTGTTGTTCTGGTTGCTATGCAGTGGCTGATATGTACGTCGTAAGATAAGTGACAGCAGTGTTGTGTATGTGAAGAAGTTGAGATGTCGCTGTTATCTTTTCTTTTGTGTAAATGTGTGTGTGTGCTCGCTCAGGGTCTCTTTGTGTTGGGTCTTCCGTTCGCCCTGCATCAGAGCGGTTACGTGGGTCTGATTGTGATGATATCAGCCGCGCTCATCTGCAGTTATACGGGTAAGATTCTGGTGTCCTGTCTGTATGAAGAGGACGAGAGCGGCCGTCCGGTCCGTGTCAGGAACACATACGAGGACATCGCCGACGCCTGCTGCGGAAACATCTGCCCCGGCGTCGGGGGGAAGCTGGTGAACGCCGCTCAGGTGGTGGAGCTCACCATGACCTGCCTCCTTTACCTGGTCGTCGGTAGCAACCTGATGTGTCACAGCCTCTTCTTCCTGCCCGTGACCCCGGCGACCTGCTCCGTCATCAACTTTCTGATCCTGCTGCCCTGCATGCTGATCCGTGACCTGAGGGTGGTGTCGCGTCTCAGCTTCCTCTGCTCGCTGGCTCAGTTCCTCATCACCTTCATCGTGATTGGCTACTGTCTCGGGCAGTCGGCGCGGTGGGCGGGCAGGGGTCTGAGTGCAGTGGCCGTGGACTTTGACGGGTTCCAGGTGTCAGTGGGGGTGATCATTTTCAGCTACACGTCTCAGATTTATCTGCCTCCGCTGGAGGAGAGCATGGCGGACAGACGGGACTTCAGCAGAATGATGGACTGCACTCACGCTCTGGCCTGTGTACTCAAGACCGCTTTCTCTCTCCTGGCCTTCCTCACATGGGGAGAACAAACCAAAGAGGTACGTTCACACCTTCACATTCACTGAAGGAAAGTAAGAAGCAGCTCGAAGCTGTTGTGAGGTGGTGTAAAAACATACTAAAACATTCATTTAACTCGTGTTATCTTTCTCCAGACTGCTGTGGTCGTCTGCTGTATAAAGATGATGCTCTTAACATACAGTAAATTCATGGCACAGTTTCATTTCACTTGTGCAGAGAGAACATCAGATTGTAGATTCTTCCAAGGGGGCAATAACGTTTCCTTCAGTTTGCATGCGTGTTGATGCTGATGGTCTGCGTGTTAGTCATCCGCTGGTGTCTGTCACACATTTATCCTGACTTGATCAACTTCACCGATGATTCACTTTCACCATACAAAGACTAAATCACATCACATCTGCTCGTCTTTCTCACTGAAGTGAAAACACATAATGAAACATTTATAATGTCAGACCACTTTTATTATAATGGAGAGAGCCCAGTATGTTCATAGAAAATGACGATTTTTATACTTGCAGCGAACAAAGTCATTTTTTTCGGTGAACTGCATTTTTATTACTGAAGTCCATAATAAACCATCAGGTAGTTTAGGGTCAAATCACAGACATGTTGATATAAGAAAAAATGACATTTACATTGATTCATTTGGCAGACGCTTTTATCCAAAGCGACTTACAAGTAGGAGAGCACATAAACATTTGGTCAACACGCTAAACAGTACCGTTAGTTTACAAGGCCATGCTACTAGAGGATGAAAGCTGGAGTAAGCAAAGGAGAGAGACTTAGTCAAATAAATGCAGAACAGGTGTGTTTTGAGCTGTTTTTTGAAAGTTGTGAAGGATGCTGCAGTTCGGGTGGAGGCTGGCAGTTCATTCCACCACAGGGGAACCCAATGAATAAAGGACATTCCAAACCATTTCACATTTTCATTTAATCTAGATGTAGATTGTGGCCATTCCAGTCCAGACAAAAAAATCTAACCTCAGGAGTGACATGAAGTCTGTCATGATTCTGCCGCTTTTTGTCATGTTTCTGTTGGTCTAGTGGCGGGATCATGGCAGAACCCCATGTTTCATGTGGAGAGAGATATTTTGGCACGGATGGCCTGCCATACTATCTGGTCTCGTCTTTGTCCCCGCCCTCTCGTTTCTTCATTATTGATGGTTAATGTTTTCATGCCCCGCACCTGTCCCCTCTTGATTTAGTTCCCTATTTTATGCCCTTTTATGTCTTCTGTCCTGTGCTGGTTTATTGTCATTCGTCTCATGTGGGTGAGGTCCTGTCTGTGTTAGTCCAGTTTAGTTATTCGTACTCCAATGTGATTGTTATCTGTAGTTTTGTAGGGTGTCCAGGTATTTCGTGTTTCTCCTTACCTGGTTTTGTGAATACCCTTGTTCTTGTTTTACCCCATCGTGGTTTTTTTTTTGTCTTTTTGTTATTATCTATTAAAGCATTGTGTTAACCCCCTACCTGCCGTCTGTGTTTGTGTCCTCCATTCCTGTGTGTCTTTGTCTCACCACCCAATACCGTGACAAAGTCATCCAACAGCAATGTGAAAGACTGACAGCATGACAACTGTCATAAAAAAAGGATTTTAACTTTTCCTAAATACATGTAGAACTATGACTGTTGTGTTGGTTAAACGTGAATCTGAACTTGTTTTCTTTACAGTATTTGAGGTGTGAAATATACAGAGCATCTTTTCTGTTATTTTCACCTGTTTCTCAAATAAATGCAAATAGAAACATGATTTTTATTTCAAATTTGGTAGAAATATTGTTAGCAGTTCGCAAAATGAAACAAAAACGAGCATTTTACCTCAACACAGACCTAGAAATAGTCAATTCAGATTTTTCTTAAACGGTCTCTTATTTCGTTGTGCTGCTGAAGCATCATGTTATGATATATTGCTTTATGAGTATGATCACATGTGTGAGTATATTTCTCAGTAATAATGATGTAATGATGATTTGTTGTCAGGTGATAACAGATAATCTTCCCGTGGCTGTGAGCATGATGGTGAATGTGTGTCTGCTGGTCAAGGCTCTGCTCTCGTACCCGCTGCCGTTCTACGCCGCAGCAGAGATCCTACAGAACAGCGTGCTGAAGACGGACACGTCATCTGGAGACGTCACAGAGAGACAGACGCTGCTCCTGCGTGCCTCTCTCCTCGTCCTCATCCTCGTGATGTCACTGTACGTGCCTCATTTCTCACTGCTCATGGGTTTGACGGGTAGCGTGACGGGAGCGCTCATTACGCTCATGCTCCCGGCTCTCTTTCACCTGCAGCTGAAGTGGACGCAGCTTCACATGAGACACAAACTTCTGGATGTGATGATATTGCTGCTGGGCTGTTTCTGCAGCATCTCTGGCCTCATCTGCTCCATTAAAAGAATTATAACAGCGTTTGGAGACAAATAGAGCAGCTGTCTGTCTGTTGATTTATCTTCAGTGCTCACAAAATGACAAACCTGTGATTCACTCATTCATTCCTTCTGTCATCATTTACTCGCCCTCTTGTCATTTCAAACCTCTATGACTTTCTTTCTTCTGCAGAACACAAAGGAAGATATTTTGAAAAATGTTGGTAACAGAACAGAACAGAACATTCACTTCTATTGTAACCACTGCAAGTGAATTAAGGCCGTTACCAACATTCTTCAAAATATCTTCTTTTGTGTTCTGCGGAAGAAAGAAAGTCATGCAGGTTTAAAATCACGAGGGTGAGTAAATGATGACAGAACTTTCATTTTGAAGGTGAACTACTCTTTTCACATATTTGTTGAATGATAAAAGAATTCAGAATCTTAGAGATGGCCTGTAAATGGCGTTAGCTGTCACGAAAGATCATGTGGTCTTGTTTTTAGATTTCGGATCTGAAATCACATGTTCCATTCACAGCAGAACACATGTCTGAAATGAAATAAAGGAAATCGTGACACAATTGTGATGTTTGGACTGAATGAATTGAAATGAAGTGACTTTTGCTCATGTTCATTCATCATCTTGGTCTTCTGAAGGCCATGTGAATAACTAAAGGTCATTTTCTCGTTTTCTTTTTGTTTATTTCCCTGCCATTTTCACCATAACTTCATTAGTTAACGTTAACAAAAAAGTTACAATAAAACAAACCACTAAGCCAATTTATAAACATAACTAACATTCCACTGAACATGTGACATTTGCTGAATGAAACCTGTTCAAATCTAACCTTATTTTTTTCAACACTGAATCCAATAACACATATTACTATTCAAAATGTGTATTGGTCAAACTATTTTATTTTTTCATGCAGAAGATGGATGCATTTTTTTGTAACAGTACTGAGTTTTTAGCATAAAATTAACAAATACATGAAATATAGCCACATGGCCAACATGCTAATAACATGAGGACATCAAGCAAATTGTAGTGATTTGCCAAAAAATAAATAAATAACTTCCAAGATATAATTTCGGTTACATGACTGTATGAGATGGACCCTCTCTGGTCAAAGCTAAAATATCATAAAATAAACAAAAAGAAAACGAGAAAATGACCTTTAGTTATTCACATGGCCTTCAGAAGACCAAGATGATGAAACCCTGGGCTCTAATATGTTTTCAGGGGCGAGGATGTGTTAGGATAACAGTGAAAACCTGGGCACATCACTACAAATGTGTAATATATTTATTATAGAATTCTTAATGAGAATATTTAAAGCATAGATTGAATATGGAATGACACAAAAATGCAAAGAAGGATTCAACCTTTATATTTCATGGGAAAGTATAATGATGGATAGTGAGGGGACACAAAACAAATGATATTTCTCAGTGTTCTAAGCAGTATTGATTTATGGTTTACATTTTAAAAACATTTAGTTAGCCTATGTGTGGGGCACGTTGCTTGGGAATAAAATGTATTCTAAAGTTAATATTTGGGGGACAGGAATGTCATCCATTCTGTAGAATGAAACCGATTTCCTCAATTTTATTTCAATTCAAATGGACTTCATTGAATGTTTCAGAACAGTATTTTGTCCAACAAATTAAAAAGATGATTTATCCAAATGTTGACTGCATCCATAACAGCAATATGAGCATTAAACTACAGCAGGCAGAGAAACTCACATCAACAAACTCCTGCACCTGTACTGCATATATAGCCTACACTACCCCCCCACACACATTATTCTCCCCCTGATGTCACGCTTCATTCAAACAATGAAATTATCTCCTGCAAGGATTCAATATTGACCTCAATACATTACTGATCAAAAGTATCAAGACAAAACTACAGTGGCAGTTGAGCTATGTACACATGTTTCTATGTGTCTTTGTAATGAGAAGAACATAATGTCTAGATATCCGGTTAAAGCTAGCGGGGCTGAAGTGGGCTTGTGTGAGTCTATCTCATTAAAGCAGCACAGACTCAAACACACAAACAGATGTGCACGGATTTGTGAACTTGGCACGAGCAGGCGAGCCTCTCCACGCAGCCAAATCCGCAGGCATGAAATTCAATACGCTTTCATTTTTCATGGCAAAACGCCCGTGTCTCAAGTGCTTTCCTTCCCTATTCTCTCTCTCTCTCTGTCATTTCTTTCTCTGATCTTTGTTTTGCAACTTCCCACCTCCATATAACCGCGGAGGCCCACGCACGGCGATCGCGCGCACCAGCAGGCTCCGCGTTTTGTTCGTGACGCTGGCAGACTTGAGGAATTTTGCTCTGCAGGAGGACAGAGATTACAGAACGCTGTATACATTTCAGAAGGAAATGTCAGCCTATATGGTTTGAAGGCTTCAAATGAAAAATATCTCGATTCTCTTGAGGTCGCGATATGAGCTCGTGGCGCTCGGGGTTGCCGGATGGTGATGGAGCTCCATGCGGTCTCATATGTGCGCGAGGGCAATAAAGACACGTAATGACCCTCCATCACCTGTTATCAATAGTGAGAATAATACAGACACAGTCAGCGTACTCGCGCAAACTCTTTGAGCGACTTGGAGGACAATTACTCAAGATCCACAGTGGACAGCCCATAATTACAAATCCATTTACAGGCCACGGAGAATAATGAGTGAACTGCAGAGGTGAACGCAGCCGCTTAATGCCTTTAAACGAGGACACGCACATACAGTATGTTCTGTTCAGCTAACCAGCAGAAACTTTATGAAGAAAGATGTGATAATTGCTTTCCTTTACACGAGGAGTTTATCAAAGGTGTGAAAGTCTGAGGAGATCAGAACACACTGACACACCACATCACGTATTATTCTGTTGTTGTAGGTTCAGACAAATGCATAAATGTAAATGCATTCGAACATACAGACTATGGCTTTGCCTCATACAGCACACTGATAACATTTCAGGCCTCAATATACACATATGGATAGAAAATTCCCTGTATGTGAGTCTTTCTTCAGTGGAACACAAAAGAAGATATTTTGAGAAAAGTCACAGTGGTTTTGTGTTCAGACAATGGAAGTCAATGGGGTTCTTTAAAATATCTTCTTTTGTGTTCTGCAAAAGAAAGAAAGTCATTTCTACAGAGTGAATAAATGAAGATCAAGGTTATGTTTCTGGTGAAAGTTTTGTTTGTGGACATCACGGCTATTCTGAGCATTACTATAGAAACACAAGTTGCTCTTTAATACTTAAAAACTACACTGATCTTTATCAGTATTCATCTGCCGTCCAGAACTCAAGATGGTGACTGGCCGACATGCCTTTCTTTATTCCTTCATGTTTGTTTTGAAGATTTGAAAAGCTCTTAACTGATCTGCAGCGTGTCCGGCGTTCCTCTGCACATGCCATCTTTCACAAAAAAGAAGTCTATTCAAGTGTGTGTAACGGAACGGAGACTGGAGACACAAGAGGTAGAGCCAATCGGGTGAGTTCAGTAGCAGGTGAATGTCAAACAGAGTCTTTGGATGATAGAACTTGTCTTTGTATTACCAGGAGCTGGCGGATAGCTGAGGAGGTGACGAGGAGAATCCTGGGAAGACTTGGAGGTAGGTAAGAGTATTCGTTTGAGCTTAAAGTCCTTTCATAAACGAGACCGGACAATGAGGCAGTTGGTGAGCGTGGCTTATAAAGTGCTCTGTGGGGTGATTGTTGAATGAGGTGCAGGTGTGTGATGGTGGAAGTGGGTGGAGCCTGGTGTGTCCGTGACAGCCAAGTTCACATTAGTGATGGGAAGATCGGATCATTTTACTGACTCGGACCTTTGAGTCTCGTTCAGCAAAATGAACAAATCTTTTTTCGAGTCATATCGTTCATTTCGTTCATTTTAGCAAAATATAATTAAAATGTTACATGTTACTTTCCTAACACATCTACTACTTATGCAAACGTTGATCACATTACAAACAATACAAAACTATAATGCTATAAGAAACAGAAAAGATTAATTCATTGTTTACCTGGAGTCTATGATTAGCTCACCACACCTCTTATCTGACAAGTCCTCGGGTTTGACTCCTTCGTTCATCACGTGACAGCGTCGTAAGCTAAACCAATGCAGTCAGAGCCGGAAAGAGAATTGATTAGTTCACCTCTCGAGTCTTCGGGTTTGACTCCTTCGTTCATCACGTGACAGCGTCGTAAGCTAAACCAATGCAGTCAGAGCCGGAAAGAGAATTGATTAGTTCACCTCTCGAGTCTTCGGGTTTGACTCCTTCGTTCATCACGTGACAGCGTCGTAAGCTAAACCAATGCAGTCAGAGCCGGAAAGAGAATTGATTAGTTCACCTCTCGAGTCTTCGGGTTTGACTCCTTCGTTCATCACGTGACAGCGTCGTAAGCTAAACCAATGCAGTCAGAGCCGGAAAGAGAATTGATTAGTTCACCTCTCGAGTCTTCGGGTTTGACTCCTTCGTTCATCACGTGACAGCGTCGTAAGCTAAACCAATGCAGTCAGAGCCGGAAAGAGAATTGATTAGTTCACCTCTCGAGTCTTCGGGTTTGACTCCTTCGTTCATCACGTGACAGCGTCGTAAGCTAAACCAATGCAGTCAGAGCCGGAAAGAGAATTGATTAGTTCACCTCTCGAGTCTTCGGGTTTGACTCCTTCGTTCATCACGTGACAGCGTCGTAAGCTAAACCAATGCAGTCAGAGCCGGAAAGAGAATTGATTAGTTCACCTCTCGAGTCTTCGGGTTTGACTCCTTCGTTCATCACGTGACAGCGTCGTAAGCTAAACCAATGCAGTCAGAGCCGGAAAGAGAATTGATTAGTTCACCTCTCGAGTCTTCGGGTTTGACTCCTTCGTTCATCACGTGACAGCGTCGTAAGCTAAACCAATGCAGTCAGAGCCGGAAAGAGAATTGATTAGTTCACCTCTCGAGTCTTCGGGTTTGACTCGTTCGTTCATCACGTGACAGCGTCGTAAGCTAAACCAATGCAGTCAGAGCCGGAAAGAGAATTGATTAGTTCACCTCTCGAGTCTTCGGGTTTGAGTCGTTCGTTCATCACGTGACAGCGTCGTAAGCTAAACCAATGCAGTCAGAGCCAGAAAGAGAATTGATTAGTTCACCTCTCGAGTCTTCGGGTTTGAGTCGTTCGTTCATCACGTGACAGCTTCGTAAGCTAAACCAATGCAGTCAGAGCCGGAAAGAGAATTGATTAGTTCACCTCTCGAGTCTTCAGGTTTGAGTCGTTCGTTCATCACGTGACAGCTTCGTAAGCTAAACCAATGCAGTCAGAGCCAGAAAGAGAATTGATTAGTTCACCTCTCGAGTCTTCGGGTTTGAGTCGTTCGTTCATCACGTGACAGCTTCGTAAGCTAAACCAATGCAGTCAGAGCCAGTAAGAGAATTGATTAGTTCACCTCTCGAGTCTTCAGGTTTGAGTCGTTCGTTCATCACGTGACAGCTTCGTAAGCTAAACCAATGCAGTCAGAGCCAGAAAGAGAATTGATTAGTTCACCTCTCGAGTCTTCGGGTTTGAGTCGTTCGTTCATCACGTGACAGCTTCGTAAGCTAAACCAATGCAGTCAGAGCCGGAAAGAGAATTGATTAGTTCACCTCTCGAGTCTTCAGGTTTGAGTCGTTCGTTCATCACGTGACAGCCCTGTACGCTTTACCAATGCAGTCAGAGCCAGTAAGAGAATTGATTAGTTCACCTCTCGAGTCTTCAGGTTTGAGTCGTTCGTTCATCACGTGACAGCTTCGTAAGCTAAACCAATGCAGTCAGAGCCGGAAAGAGAATTGATTAGTTCACCTCTCGAGTCTTCAGGTTTGAGTCGTTCGTTCATCACGTGACAGCCCTGTACGCTTTACCAATGCAGTCAGAGCCGGAAAGAGAACTGATTAGTTCACCTCTCGAGTCTTTGGGTTTGAGTCGTTCGTTCTTTTGTCACGTGACGTGACAGCTTTGGACAGAGAAATTAGTTAATTTACTAATTCCAGTACAGGACCCATAGAATGTTGCGCATGCGCGACTGAACGAATCACTCCCTAAGATGACTCGTGCTTCCCGAGTCACATTAAACATTCGTTTAAAATGAACGAATCGTTCAAGAATGACCCATCACTAGTTCACATTACACAACTTTAAACGTCGGCCGATTGCTGAGCCGTTTAGACTACATGACTTGCTCTCTGTGAAGTCTGGAGTCTTTAAGTTGTTCATATGTTCACACTACGTGAATGAGCTGCAACAGGACGTGACACACTACACGAGCTGTGAACAATTCTGTCACCCAGCGACTCAATCAGGTCTCCAAACCATGTTTTTTCACGAAAAATCACGAGAAGTGGAACAGAAAATGACACGAAAAACATGCGACACGGGAATTGTTTATGTGAAAATGGACGTTGGAAAAAATTTGTGCTTCAAGCTGTTTGCTTGAGGATCTGGTTGGAAAAACCTCGGAAAAGGAGAAAACTAAGGATATGGGTGAAAGAACGGATCAGCATACGGGGGCAGTTCCGGTGACCTTAACCCATGGTTTGCTGTCATTGGCTGTGGCTCGTCGCGTCACTTGACATCACATGATGGCGTCTTTGATGAGTCGTTTACTAGTTCACACATAATGAACGCATGCTAATCGCACGCTGTTTTGCCCCCGATCACAGCCCGAAATTGATCATGTAGTGTGAACTTGGCATTAGTAGACTTCTTTTAAACTCTTCACATACTTTAGAAATACTCTATTTAAAACTGACGCTTCAGTATAATGGAGTATTCTATGCCCTTGTGTTAAAGTACAGCTAATGTAAAGAAGAATCTTCTCGATCATTTGTGACTATAAACTCATGTATGTGATTAATTAGACCTGTTTATTTTTGATGTGTTTGAATTGATCACTCACAGTACTCAGTTCTCTCAGATCAGTTTTAGCAGCTGTTATGGGGTAATAACAGACTTTGGAATGCTATGATTGGCCAATCAGAAGCAAGTATCCCAGAGCGCCGTGTAATAAGTGATGATAATACTTAACATCATTTATTTCCACGGTTTCGTTATTCTAGTGCTGATTATAGTGCTAATTTTAGTGAACTGAAATTCTTGTAATTATGAAAAGTGTATAAGACATAACACATCACACGTCACACAGCTGTTCTAGAATGTTCTGGATATCGGAGGAGAAAGATTCCGTGTGCTCGCTCAGAGTCCATCAGAGGGCGGCAGGTCTCAGTCCCATCAGTACAAGACAATTCAAAAAGCAATTATGTGAATGTGTACTCCCGGGCCCATGAATAGACTGCTTCTAAAGTGCCACATTAACCTAGTTGAGAAGTATTGATTGAGGTCTCTGTCCAAAGCAGGTGTTGCAAACACAGATACAGAGTGAGAAGAAGAAAACGAGCAATGAGAAGAGTAGAGACGCATCTGTATTCCACGGGATTTCATCCTTCTGTTATTAATGACGTCTCAGACACTCTTCTCAACTCAACTCAACTTTATTTATATAGCGCTTTTACAATTTTCATTGTTACAAAGCAGCTGTACATGAGACACATTGACTACAAGCAAAACAATCAAAGTTATACCTGCAAAAACAAGAAAAGGTTGAAACACAGAATACAGACACACCCACACACAAAACACTCCACACACAGAACACGCACACGCACCAACACACACAGACACAGAGACACACACACACACGGATGCGCACGCACGCACACACACACAACACACACACACACACACACGCGCACGCACACACACACAACACACACACACACACGTACGTACACAGACAAGTACGCACACACACACACGCTCAGTGAGAGCACACATTTAGGATAAAGGAGAGAGAAGCACAGGTCAAATATAACAGATAATAAATTCCTATATGCAATATTAATTAAGTAAAACTTTAAAATTCTAAAGCAGCCCCCCCGGTCAGGCAGATAGTGCAAAAACAGTATGCAAACGGTGGCGAGGAACCCAAAACTCTAATCGAGGAAAAAAAACCTCAGGAGAACCCAGGCCCAACCAGGGGATTCCAGTTCCCCTCTGGCAAAAGCTGCTGCCTCTGCACAAGCTCCAGAGAACTTGCACAACAAGGCTAAATAAAATAAATAAACTTAATAATAAAATAAATTGTAGTTTAAGATTATCATTAATAATCTAATAGCATTTGAAATTTTGTGGTGAAGACATGTCAAGAGACCGCGTCCTTCTTTATCCAGCTCTATCATCTCAGCTCTTGTCAGGTCCCCACTTCCCATTCTCCGCTCTACCATCAGGTCAGGCCATGAACTGCATCCTGCTCGCTGTGGTAACCTTGGAACAATGAGACAAGACTGGCTGAGAGTAGAGTACTGTTCTGTACTCTTTGATGCAACAAGTACATCAGTTGTGTTTTTGGTTCCGGTTGATCTAACTAATGCAGCCTAAACCCTCAGAGGATTTATATTATGGAAGAGTAGTGTATGCAAGATTAAAAAGATGCGTCTTTAGTCTAGATTTAAACTGACAGAGTGTGTCTGCCTCCCGGACAGTGCAGGGAAGACTTCTCTTCTCTCCCTTTAACTCGCTCTCTCTCTGCAGTCCAAATGGTTCAAGATGTCACTGTAGCAATCTTTGAAAAGGTTGTCACTGAGTTCTCATGTGACATGAAATGAATCATTTTCACTTTATAAAAAGGATAGTTCTGATCCTGGCTGCTGATTGGTCAATAGCTGTGTTTATATTCACAGTATCACACAGCTACAGGAGACCTCTTCAGAGCTTCAACGTGCATCACACAGACCGAGGTGTTTCTACATCACATGTTTACATTTCAACAATGAAGTCTTAATGTGTCCGTTTGTGCTCCACAGAGGAAAGGAGGGTTGTGTTCATTGCAGTGGAAGATAAAGGACATCATGTTACAGTGTAGTAATAATTGTTTTACACGAGCCGGCTAGAGAAAACTCATTTAGCAATGAGCCAGTTACCAGCGCATGTCTGCCAGGACAACATTCAGTGTGTTATTACAGCACCCTAGTTTACAAACCTGAAATATTCAGTTAATAGACCTGTGAAAGAACATGTGTCTGGAGCGGCATCTATAAGTATTTCGAGTTTATATACTGTATGGTTCTGACAAGCAGAGCAAATGACTTCATGTTCTGCTCCTGTCAATCAAACGGCCCCTCCGCCCTCTCTGATGTGATGGAGGTCAAAGATGAACTCTGACAGATTCTGACAGACGACCATCTCTCATCTGCTTCATGTGATGAAGAGTGGATGAGCACAACCGCATCAGATCCATGACAGCAGAGACCAATTAAACATGACCCGCCATCACAGCACACACACACACATCACCAGTGATGCCGGTAACGCGTTACTCTAATCTGACCACTTTTTTCAGTAACGAGTAATCTAACACGTTACTATTTCCAAACCAGCAATCAGATTAAAGTTACTTATCCAAGTCACTGTGCGTTACTATTTTTGTCATTTTCCTTAGTAAGAATATATATTTTTTGCTTTCTTCTTGCGTCTCAGGGAGTGAAGTCACATATGCGACAAGTCACGTTTTCAGCATGAGGACAATTCACGTGTAATAGCCCCTACCATGCAGCGACATAAACATAAACAACAATGGAGGGAGGAGAGAGATGCACATTTTCTAGCTTGAAATACAGTCACTATTTTGAGTTTGTGTCAGCTAAAGATGGCAATATTAAGGTTCGATGTACACTCTGTGCTGGCGACAAAGTGCTATCTAGCTACAAAAACACAACGTCAAATTTGAAGAAACATTTGGAGTCGCAGCACTGCACAGTCAAACTTACAGAGCAAGTCCCACCAGGTGGTGCGAAGCAGAGAGCAGGAGGTCCCCACCACCCAAACAACAAAAGCTGGACTTCGGTGCAAAATCAGTAAGTGGGGGAGAGTTGAAGAAGTTGGTCGGGCAGTATGTTGTAGAGGAAATGTTGCCCTTAAACACGGTTGACTCACCCTCGTTTTGTGCCATAATAAACAAGATCCCTACTACTGTCAATGCTGAGCTGCCTCACAGAACAGGAAATAGTTTTTAAGTTCAACTTAAAATGTCAGGAGATACATTGTTGACATTACTGTTAAAAATACACTTCTAATAAAGTGAGTGTTGGCAAAACCGGTTGTCATTTTTATGTTGAGGCGGCGGGGGTGTTGTCGGCTGCTGCTGAATGAAACTGATAAAGTAACGTGTAATCTACTTTTAAAATAAAGTAATATGTAAAGTAACTAAGTTACTTTTAAAAGGAGTAATCAGATTACTTTTTCAAAGTACCTGTGGCAACACTGCACATCACATGTCAAAAAATTAGACTGCTAAAGTCAAATACTGACCCACACACGGATCATTTCAGACAGAGAGACAGAGTCATATCACTGTTGATATCATTCTGTCTTTCAGGATATAAAGTTTGTGTTGCATTGCTTGTTTCTGATCAATTAAAGACAACAATTGTCTGCTGATATATTAAAGTTAGCTGATAGTTAATAAATGTTTGTTTCTGTCCTCTGCAGTGAAAGAGCTCTATGATAACAACTGCAATGGAAGTGTCACATAATACATCTTGTGACGGTGTTGTGATTTTATGCTTATGGTAATTTATCTTGTGGGAACTCTCATGCCTTGGGTGTACAATTTGTTTTTTGACCCATCATATTTACATATGTTCTCTTCACACACGGAAATGTTGCATGAACAGAAATGAGAAAAAACACTTCCATCAGTAAGAGGCCAATCGGGATATTATGATCTTTCTCATTTTCCAAACCCCATCAGAACCCATTCGCACTCTCGCTCTCGCTCTCGCTCTCTCGCTCTCGCTCTCGCTCTCTCGCTCTCTCTCTCTCTCTCTCTCTCTCTCTCTCTCTCTCTCTCTCTCTCTCTCTCTCTCTCTCTCTCTCTCTCTCTCTCTCTCTCTCTCTCTCTCTC
>NC_079904.1:24503550-24558404 GCF_024868665.1 Triplophysa rosa
CACACACACACACACACACACACACACACACACACACACAAACGCGCACACACAAACGCGCGCACACACACACACACACACACACACACACACACACACACACACACACACACACACACACACACACACACACACACACACACACACACACACACACTTACTGTACAGTTCTCCCCAGCAGCCTCATTCTGCCCTGAGCTCACGGTGACGCCAGCGTCCTGAAACAAAAGAAGCGGAGTCTGTGTGCAAATGATTTAAATATGCTTTATGATAAATGTTATTGTGAAAACAAAACCATTTCAAACATACACACACACACACACACCTCCCCCCAAAAAGAACAGCTGGATTTATTGTATTTTACACCAAGGATGTATTTATGTATTGAGAATTATAGTCAATCATTGAAAGACTCTTTTCAGTCTAGCAATTTTTAAAATAAAATGTTTAATTTTGTTATATAATTGCTTATATTTCAAAATCAATTTTTATATTTACATATTTTTATTATTTTATATTTTATTTGTCACCAAGCGCCTTATTTTAAATCCACCTCATGATGTTGTTTTTGTATGTTTCTTGTTTTATGTATAAATGCTTTGGCAATATTGTAAGTACAGGTGCACACAAGCATCTTTAAATTGAATTAATGTATTTTTTGATTGTAAGTAAATATATTTTGTTTTAAGTACAGTATGTGTGTCATGTGTGTGTGTGTGTTCATGGAGATGAGCAGTAATATTTATGCGTTCCTCATTAACTTATGCAGCAGCGGAGGTGAAGAATGTGACATGTTAATTTCTAATGTTAAAGGCTCTTTTTTATTATCACCTTTCATGTGACAAGCTCTCATTAGTTGCTATTCCAGTAGCTGCCGAGGATAATTACGCAGCACTTAATTGTGTGGAATTTGTAATGCAAATAGGACGAGTGCTCTCTGAAGCAGAGATGAAGGCAGGTATAGAGAAACGTCAAACTGTTTGATCACATTTACCATACAGCAACTTTCTTTACAAATAATAGTACTGTGTGTGAAGATGCTCATGCGCCGTTCTGTTCGAATCATTAAAAGAACACCACATGATGGTACCATAGTTAGTACATGTCCAAAAAACGCATACTGTGTATATAAGTGTGTAAGAATATGAATATATGAATGTGTGCAAGAGCGCTGTTACACTGAATATCAGCAGCTGGTCTACGCTGACATGTGTTTAATGTCCAGCAACACAGATTAAACATAACAAATAAGCAACAAGCAGTAACTGACATTTGTATAGCTAACGAAGGACGTCGCGGCAGAATCAAGTTTGGAGGAATTCACTCTTTCTACGTAATAAGCATGTTAGGAGCATGCCAGTTTCTTTGTTAGCGTTAATGAGGTTTCTCAAGACCAAAGGCGTATGGCAACCTCCGGATGATTGGCCAAGCGTGGGGCGCGCTCGCACGGCACGGCTCTGTGTTTCGCTTGCTTTGGGTTTTATCATATTTGTCAGCTCAGCTGTGCGGTGGAATAACAAGCAGGCGAGTTTAATCTGTGCTGCGTGAGAGATGTGATAAAGGCAGGCAGCAATAAGAGCAGATCTCATTAACATGGCTGTGTAGTTTCATCCTAATGAAGTTATGGACACAGCCAGAGCAATTACACATGCAAATAGAATTAAGCAAAGCAAAATAGCCTCGCCATGGATTGTGTGTTCTCGCATTTCACAAATCTCAAGCTTTTGCCAACATTTGAATCAATAAATGACTTGACATTTTGCCACAGCCTATTAAAGGCAATCCCATAATAATGACTAGAGTGGGTGCCCTTGAAGAAAACATCAGCTGAGATTGTCAAAAGGTCGATGTGTATGAAGCCTACAGTATGTATTATTTACACAACAAATAGTTTTAAGCTTTGAATCTAAGCGAAGCAAAGGTGCTCTTACATCTTCTTTCCATGAGTTTCATTCTGTTGTGTAACAACAACATCCTATCTGCTTCGTGACACTACAGAGTGCTGATATACACAATATTCAATAACACAACGTTTACATTCACGTTCAGACACATTCAAAAGATCACCACATGCTCCCATGATGTGCATTTTGAAAATTGTAGGGCTTTCTATTTGGGCTGTCAAACGATCAATCGCATCCAGAATAAAAGTTTGTGTTTACATAATATGTGTCCATGTATTGTGCATACTAATTTTGTATTTATACATACACATAAATGTGTTTTTTTTGTGTTAAAAATGCGTTATATTTACCAATCATTTAAATGACATATAAACGTTCATTAATTTTTATATTTGATATGTTTCTGAAATACATGCAGTATGTGTGGGTATTTGTAAACACAAAGGTAATACGCAAAGTACACAGACATATATTATGGATGCGATTAATCGTTTGACAGCCCTACATTCTATACGTTTAAAAAAGCAAAAAACACCTTTTGATAAATAATGAAATATGATTGTCTCGTGGTAGCACACGGTGTGTTGTTCACTTAGAGTCATGTGTGGTTAAGAGTGAAATGAAGACAGTGTTATCCGCTCATTTGTGAAACTCAAGCGGTTTTTAGAGATGTGTGCTCTTGCCTGCGGTCCTGTGAGATTGAACTGATCCTAAAGAGTTTCAATGAAAAATCATTGCTGTTTTAATAGACCTCGGATTTATCTGAGAGAAAACGGCGCCGGGTAGATAATTGCACGGCAGTGAAACGCATATGAAACCCCGCTTCAATCAGCAACCTTCTTCTGCTCTTTATAACCTGCTGTCGGGACAAATTACAGATCTAAAATGTGCTGTCAGACAGACTGATGTGTGAGACGTTGTGAAAGCAGGACTTCAGTTTCTTGTGTTTCCTAGGAGAGGAACTAGGAGTGTGTCCTTGAGGATCAGAAAGAGTTTTCATTACAACAGAACATCTGCACATTCTGATCTGAGCGAGACCCACTGAATGTCTGCACATCACTGTGAATTTAAGTCCCTGTGAAAAGTGCTGTGCTAAGAGTATTGCTACAGATCACATGTCCTCTAAATCTGATTTATATCTGCTCATCTGGCACTGAACTTTTCATTTAAAATGACACAGAAATCACAAGTCTACATATTCTGTTTTAAATTTCAAACCCAGCACGGCTGCACAATATAATGCATCGTTGTTCTTTTGTTGCACAAATTGCTTATATTGTTTCGTTAATCGCTTTGAATAAAAGCGTCTGCTAAATGACTAAATGTAAATGTAAATATAATATTGCAAACGTGCACATCTGCAACAGTAAGACAAGCAAGCATCACTACAAGAAAGGACATGAAACATGTATGTGGGTGATATCGTTTGATGTGTATTTTGATATCATATAAATGGACAATGATTGTATCACATTATTTCGCATCACATCGCATTAGTTATGACATTAATCTATAATCTCAAATTACTAATTTATCAAGAATCATTGGTGCTATTAGTGCAAGAGATTATTTGTCAATTTACAAAAAACTTATCATATTTATTGCCTTCATGATCAATGACTCGATGTTAGATCACTTTGTGTTGTCTAATGATAATTATCTGATGATTGAAATGTCAATCCAAAGAGACTAAACAGGTGAAATATATTTCACCTCAAAGGGACTGTCACGATTGAAGACAGAAAGCATTGCTGTAAAACAGTAATCAAGCACACAGAGAAAGGTTTTTTTTATTAGTCTGGATCTTACACCCAAAAAACAAAACAAGGACTTTGGTGTTCATTTTGTGTTGCATGAAAGATGAGGAAACTCTCATGTTTTGGATATAAGTGTCTTTTAGGTGAATTCTCTGAAATTAAGCACGTACATCATTATCTATGCAGATGTTTTAAAGTTTGCTGTTTGTGTCCAAACTAACTTTAATTTCAATGCGCTCCAAACTGGGAAACGGGAGGGAAAATGAGATGAAAAGGAGTTATTTTAATATACCTGGCCTACCTCTACTCCTCCGCTGCTATCTACACATAACCTTGTTTATCAGAGTGACTGTTTGAAGCGCACGTCTATGTATTTTTCTCTTTCATTCTGCAATACCTGCAGCCTCAAGCGGCTCACAGATTCACTTTGTTGTCTTGTCTTATATGTTCTTACTTTTCCCCTCTCTCTCTCTCTCTGTGTCTGTCTCGCTCTCTCTCTTCAGTGTGTTCTTGTTAGGGTGCAGGATTGTGTTGCTTACAGGTTCAGATGGTCGCAGTCGCTTTAACACCTCTATCTCTAACATCTGGACATGCACAAATCTAAAATAAATAAATTATAATAACTTTAATGCCACATGCATACACACAAGCATGCACGCACGCACGCACGCACGCACGCACGCACACACACACACACACACACACACACACACACACACACACACACCAACACACAATAACGCGCACACACAAACCCCGCAACACCACTCACACACAACACACACCACACACACACACACACACACTACAACACACCACACGCACACACACACACACACACACACACACACACACAACAACTGACTCAAGCACACACTCTTCAGCATCTGTAATGCACATGTGCTGTGTTCATGTGAGTCGCAACATGATAACTGTTGTGATTGAAAGAACTGATGTGTAGGAAGGCATCAAGACACATCTGAATGTTTACTTTACCCTCATCTGATTGGTTTATCTCCCATGTCCGCTCCAGCTCCCTTCTCTGGTCTGGCAGAGGATGGCAACGGGTTTATTCTTCAGTGCACCCTCTACCTGCAAAATAACTCTCATTACTTCCCCACAGTTTGTCATTTCTCCCCTCACCGGGAAGGCTCTTCAATGGGCAGATTCCATCTGGGCTCAAGCCGGCCCCCCAGTAGAGTCTCTATCTCAAATTCTACAATACTTCCGGGAAATATTCTGGCGGTGCACTGGAGACCCATCAGTAAGTACTCAACTGTACTCATTGAGTCAAGGAAACAAGTCTGTTTATGCCATCAAATTTTGCACATTAGCAGCCGCGAGTGAATGGAATCTCACCACCCACCGCTATGATTTGCAACTGCATCTCCAACTCCATCTAGCGAGCAGCGATGATTCCATCGGATTAGAGAAACTCATCAAACTCTCCATCCAGCTCGCAGAACGGCTGCAAATGTGTAACTCTCCCTGCCATAACCAACCCCGCCAGCCAGAGTTCCCTCACCTGCCTACTCCAGAGACATACGGCGAACTCATGGAAGTGGGAGGCGCCCAGTCACCATCCGCTCCTCATCGAAGTTTGTCTGTCCACGTCTGATTCTGTGCTTGTTCTCACAGCCCTCATCGACTCTGGGTCAGCCGGCAATTTCATCTCCGGTGCCCTCTGCCGCCAGCGAAAAACTCCAGAAAGAGAACATCGCCGTCCACTACCAAGTTCAGTCCATTTTAGGAAGATAGCAGAGAGCAGAAGGACCGTGAAGTTTCAAGTGGGTCCAGTTCATTTACCAGTGGGCTCGTGTCCACTGGAATCCGGAGAGATTCTCAAGTGGAGCGATCAATGTTTTCCATCGTGTTTCCCAACCCTGGCTGCTCTACGACCCATTGTACCAGCACCTGTCGAAGTTGGCGCCACAACCATCGAAAGTCCTCTGGAAAAACTATCAGTAAAGGTTCCTAGACACTATCACCAATTCCGAGATGTCTCCTGTCCTGCCCGGGCAACCCAACTACCCCCTCATCGGCCATGGGACTGTGCTATCAACCTAAAGGAGGATGAGCCAGTACACCATGGAAAAGTCGACTCACTTTCTCTCCCCGAACAGAAGGCCATGGAGGAGTACATCTCCGAAGCCCTGAAGCAAGGCTACATCCGCCCTTCTTGTTCTCCTGCCGCTTCGAGCTTCTTCTTCGTGGCCAAGAAGGACGGAGGTTTATGGCCTTGCATCGATTACAGAGCTCTCAACCTCATAACGGTGAAGTTCCGCTACCCACTTCCCCTCGTCCCATCCACCCTGGAACAGTTGAGAGAAGCCACGATGTTTACCAAGCTGGACCTCCGCAGCGCTTACAAACTGGTATGGATCCGAAGAGGGAATGAGTGGAAAACGGCTTTCGTTACTCCTGCTGGCCACTACGAGTACCTGGTGATGCCATACGGACTTGTAAATGCCCCCTGCGTTGTTCCAAGATTTCATGCACAATGTCCTTTGAGATTTCCTCCACAAGTTTGTACTCGTTTACATCAATGACATACTCATCTACTCCAAGGAACCCCAGGAACACCATCATCATGTTGCAGAGGTCCTTCAAAAATTAGGGGCAGGGCGCCACGACGACAAAGACTTCGGTCCTAAGGAGCGGACCGTGGAGGGGGAGGTACTGTTACGGAAACACCAGGCTCTCTCACCACTCCCGCACCACGCTCACCAGAGTTCTGATCACCGCCACCTGCACTCAATCATCACCCTCATCAGCCTCACTACAAAATACTCACTCTTTCTCTCAGCCAGCCTCTGGTCTCAAATAGAAACGTACTCAAAGACAGATTACCTACCTGTGAGACTTCCCTGTTCTCCTACGCGGAATTCCCACGTTTTACAAGGTTTCCAAGTGTCGTGATTCTGCCTCATTTTGTCATGTCTTTCTTGATCTTGTGGCAGAATCCCTTGTTATGTGTGGAGAGAGTCATTTTGACCCTGTCGGCCTTTGATACTCTCTCCAGTCTTTGTCTGTGTTCCCGCCCTTTTGTATCTCTTGTTATTGGTTGTTTATTAGTTCATGCCCCACACCTGTTCCCCTTTGATTTGTCCCTTTATTTAATGCCCCTGTGTTCTCTGTCTTGTGTTGGGTCATTGCACTGTGTCGTGTGGGTGAGTTCTTGTCATGTTAGTTAGTCTAGTTTGTAGTGTTCCTATGCGACGTGTTATTAGTTTAGTCTTGTCAGTTTAGTTAGTCTTGTTCTTGTTCCTCTGTTTTGTTATGTTTACCCCCACGTGGGTCTTTGTTTTGTATTTTGTCTTTGTTATTAAATGTCATGTTAACCGCTGTCTGCACCTGGGTCCTCTGTTCTTGTCTCACCACACCTGAGATCCATGACAGAATGACCCGACCATTCTGGACCCAGCAGACAGAGGGATCTCAGCGGGAGAGGTCGATACCGTCGGACTCCCCTCCAGGGTCGAAGCCGCCGGACTCCCTTCCGGGGTTGAGACTGCCAGAACCCTGTCCAGGATCGAGACCGCCGGGCTCCCTTCCAGGGTTGAGGTCGTTGGATTCCCCTCCAGGGTCGAGACTGCCGGTGTCCTGTTCCCGCCACGGATCCCTGCCGGCGTCCCAGCTGTTATCCAGGCCTGTTGAGTTGACCCCTTGTCTTGTTTGTTGTGTCTGTCCTTGTTTGCTGCCCAGCTGCCAGAGAGCGCTGCCCAGCCATCAGAGATCGCTGCCCAGCTGCCAGAGAGCGCTGCCCAGCCTCCGACTTTTCTCCCCTGTCTCGTCGACATCCAGGCCTGCCCAGCCGGTGATAGCCGGCCTCCCAGTCGGCCATCCAGCCGGCACCATGTGTTGTCCAGCCAGCCATCCAGCTGGCGCCATGTGTTGTCCAGCCGGCATTCCAGTCGGCATCACGTACTGTCCAGCCGGCATTCCAGCCGGCGTCACGTACTGTCCAGCCGGCCTTCCAGCCGGCGTCTCGTACTGTCCAGCCGGCCATCTAGCCGGCACCATGTACTGTCCAGCCGGCCATCCAGCCGGCGCTATGTACTGTCCAGCCGGCGCCATGTGTTGTCCAGCCGGCATTCCAGCCGGCGCCATGTGAGTGTTTGGATTTTTTTATGTATCATGTTTTTGTCATGTCTTGTATTGTTATGGTTTTTTTCATAGTCTGTCCTGTCTTGTTTGTGCCTTTTGGAGCGTCAGGATATTGCTCCTTAAGGCGGGGGTTCTGTCGTGATTTTGTCATGTCTTTCTTGATCTTGTGGCAGAATCTCATGGCAGGATCCCTTGTTATGTGTGGAGAGAGTCATTTTGACCCTGTCAGCCTTCGATACTCTCTCCGGTCTTTGTCTGTGTTCCCGCCCTTTTGTATCTCTTGTTATTGGTTGTTTATTAGCTCATGCCCCACACCTGTTCCCCTTTGATTTGTCCCTTTATTTAATGCCCCTGTGTTCTCTGTCTTGTGTTGGGTCATTGCACTGTGTCGTGTGGGTGAGTTCTTGTCATGTTAGTTAGTCTAGTTTGTAGTGTTCCTATGCGACGTGTTATTAGTTTAGTCTTGTCAGTTTAGTTAGTCTTGTTCTTGTTCCTCTGTTTTGTTATGTTTACCCCCACGTGGGTCTTTGTTTTGTATTTTGTCTTTGTTATTAAATGTCATGTTAACCGCTGTCTGCACCTGGGTCCTCTGTTCTTGTCTCACCACACCTTAGATCCGTGACATCCAAGTGTTCTAAGTCTTCCGAGTTCCACAAGTCTTCCGAGTTCCACAAGTCTTCCAAGTTCGCCACGTCTTCATCACTCTCCACGCACTACATTTCCTCACCTGCACTCCACCGGATTCCACAGCCATCGTCCTCGATCTCCTGCAACACAAGGACAGTAGTATAAAGTTATCTTCTCATCAGTCTATTTCATATGCTCAATACTTACCTGTTTATCTCCTGTGTGTTCTACTAAACATTGTTGAAGCTCTTCCTCCCGCCGCCTTAGATTTGTCACGAATTGGGGTGTGAAGAACCCAAGCGCAGGCAGGCAGTAAGGGGTTAACAGAAACAAGACTTTATTTCTTCACAAAAAACAGAAACAAAAACACCCACAATGGGGAAAAACTAAACTGAGGAAAATACAACAAACAAAAACTTCCCACGAGGGGGCAAGACAAAAACCAAAGAACACTAAAATAACTCACTTCACAAAACAGGTTCACGGACAGGACAAGGCAAGGCTGAGACGTGGGGTCAAAACGAAACACACGAAACATAGCACATCCATAAGACAATCCACAGGAAACCACAGGACAAAGAAACAAGAGGGTATTTAAAGGGAGAGACAAATGAGGGATAATTACACAAGGCAGGTGTGGGTAATCAAACACTCAGGGAAAGATAACAAGGAAACGAGAGCGGGGCCAATGACGAGACACTGGAGAGAACGTATATTATTGTCAAAAGGACAACAATATGTTTCTCTCCACACAAAAGGCTTTGTCATGACTCTGCTACAGGACCAAGAAAAACATGACTAAATGAAGCAGAGCCATGACAAGATTAATAAATGAATGTTTTCTGGTTTTGATTAACTATTGGAAGTAATTGAATCATTAATAAAACATCGTAAACAAACAAGTGTACAACAACCTTTGTGCATTTGGCGTTAAAAAGTGATCAAAAGTTTGATGAATTTATCTTGGTAAGCAAGAAAAAACTGCTTTGGATAAGCATCATGGTCTGAAGGAATTCTGGAGGCCACCGGAAGACATTGGGAATTGGATCAAGTAAGCAACATGGTTTGAAAAGTGACATAAGATATGAAACATACAATAATAAGAAAAACCAACATAACACCCTAAAGTCTCCCGTTGCCTATTTTGCAAACAACATCAAGATAATAATGAATCTGCTTTTGAGTCAAATAAATAATGAATGAATACATTTATTAAGCATTTATAACATGTGGGTTAAAAATGGCTCACTATTTGGCAGGTATCTTGTTAGAATCCCACTTTTTATTTAAGCAGTTTAAACTGCTTTATAATGCATTTGTAAATGACTTATTAATCATTAATGGACACATGTATAAATGCTTTATGAAGGAAACCTTAGTGTAAAATGTTACCGGGTTTTCTAATGCAGAAATCACAGGCTTTACAGTTAAAAGTGAGTAGAACACTTAACAAAAGACCTACAACACAAAGTTTGAATCATCTCTATGAGAACAGTGCTGTTTTCATTCACTCACTAGTTGTGTCACAAAAATGAAGTTGCGTGTACTAGTTGTGTGCACTTAAACTATGCACTATGCACTCTACCATCTACCATCTAATGTATGAATTTAAGAAGGTTGGATTGTATCAAATGGAACACTTGTAAAATATATTATATTATAAAAATATAAGCATTTCCCCCGATGAGGGAAAATGATTTAAATTGCCAAGGCTGTCAGTGAAACTCATGATCTCAGACAGTCATCATCAGACTAAAGAATAATCACTCTGATTAAAAACTTTGAAAAACTTTGCTGGCGCAGCGTCTGAATGCCCCACTTAACTTCCGTTACGTAATCAAAACTACGACCGTTCAGTGCGTGAAGTATCTAGCGTGTCTTGAAGTGTGCACTTCTTGGAATTTACAAGTGCTATAGCAAAGAGAGACCAGACAATTGTAACCCAATCAACAAAGACGCAGAAGCATTCTAAAGCATAATTTTAAACCCGGGATGTTGCTGGAGTTGATTGCCTTTTTACTGTTTTCATGTTTTCATAGCAGTGCTTTATTAATATTCTAAATAAAGCTTAAAACACTGTTTGGAGAGAAGCTGGTTTAAAATAGTGCTTTAGAATGCTTCTGCATTTTCGTTGATTGGATTACAATTGTCTAGTCTCTCTTTGCTATAGCACTTGTGTACATACTGTACTGGCGGAAATGTCTTTACACAACTAACGCTGAACCGGATGTGCCCCCTAGCGTCCGTGAAAAATGGCCTATTTATACTACAAAATGGCGTAGAATAGTGTACAAGTACGCGAACTACGTCAGCCAATTCGATGTTAGCCATCCTGATCCTGAATACGCAAAATGATTGACAAGCATAGGGCTTTTCTGATTGGCTGATCTGGTTTTCTTTGTCGTATGATTACAGGTATTATGTGTTATTAAAAGGCGGAATTTATTCCTAAACACATGTGACAATGAATAAGAATGAAAGGACAAGCATCGGCAGGGTCTGCAGTGCCAGCGCTCGCCGGTAGCTGGCGCGCGTCAACGCCCGACGGGCCACGGCGCCGGTGACGTCACACGAGCTCTCTCTCTCCGCTCTCAGTGCAACAGAGCCTCGTAGCGAGCGAGCGTGAGAGGGGCGCGCAGAGAGAGTATGGAGCGCGTGGAACGGCTGGAATAACAAACATTTATCAACACTTTACAAACTTTCTCAACTTATCCGACAGACATGGATGCCGTCATTCTGAGCGCGTTACTGCTTCACGCTGCGATCGGACGCGCGGGAGCGCAGTACACACCCGGTAAGATTTACCTTTACCGAGAAAAGTTTCCATGACCGCCGTGTTTAAAGCTCTCGCGCTGAGGTGTGTGTTCAAACAGTGGAAGTTCATGTGTGTGTTCGGGCGGATCGTGTGTGTGAGCTGTGTGGATTATTTTGGCTGATTTTGGGTGTTAAAGGAGATGAAGTAACGTTACACAGGTATCCGACACACAGGGAAAGTATTTTACCTCATGTCTGTTTACCACAGTAGAAAAAGTCCTTTTACAGCCGTAGTTGTGAGTCACTCCTAATGGGAGCGTAACACAACACAACACAACACATGTAATATGTTTTCGTCAACGTAGTTTCCTGTAGTGTTTTATGAACGTTTTCACTACTCCGACATTTCTGCATCTTATTTATTTGTCCTTTAATGAGACATCATACACTTTTTGATTAAACAATCTTTCCTGTGCGTAGAGAAAAGGATTAATTTCCCCCCTTAGATCTTTATTTTTCTTCTTCTTCGTCCCACTGAGATCCGTCAGAAATGCGTCTTCGCTGTTGTTATCATCGTATAAATTCGCGTGTCATTATTTCTTTAGGTTTGAATCGGGAAAGATGCGCATTAACCGATCAAGTTTAACAATTAAACTCACGATCAGACCGAATGACACATTCATACAGTAAATAATCATGTGTGTCTTTAATAGAAATTCACTTTCTTTCTTTCTGCACTTTGATTGTTTTCGAGAGCCGGTATTAGTTGTGAATAATAAAGTAATTATATGAAGCATCAATCTGAGTCCAAATTAAATATTTCTCACATTTATTTAAAAATTAAAGTTTATTTATTGTGCGCTTTTGCAAAGAAGTTTGCATTCCGACGGATCTGTTCTGTTTAAATAAATCATATACATTTCAGCAAAGGAAAGAGACTGAAGTGAAGCCATACAAGATAAGATATTATTTTAACGCACACCCAAATCTGAAACGACAAATCATCCTGCACGGATTTACAATGGCAAATGTTAAGATGTAAATGCAAATTTTAGCACTTGAATTGTTGTTAGAATTAGTATTTGTTTCAATATTGAATTGATGGTAAATGCAAAATTTCAGATTTGTCGCATTTATGGTCAATGCAATATTCCACCTCTCATTGGTGGACGCTGTACGCTTTGGAATAATCTGAGAATTGATTCATCTTGTAAAAGTTTGTTCTCACTAGAGCTGTATAATTGTTGTTTGATAAGGCGTGATGATGTTTTTGATCTGTTATGACCGTATCACAGGTCCCTCTGCAGGGGTGGATGATGGGTGGGGTGGGGAGAGATACAGCTGTCTGTGTAATTGCTGATTTATTAATGAGCGAGTCAAACCCTCAGATTAATTCTATTAGAGTAAATCAAAAACAACAGATGACAAATTACAGGAGCCCAGATCGATTAGTGTCTGGTGTAATGATGCCAGTGTGTTATGGAAATGAGCGAGCTAATCCGTGATAGCACTCTCTCTTTCTCCTTCTCTGGTCGCAGCTCAAATGGGACATGCAGAGAAGGGTGAGTGATAAATCCACACTGATTTCATCATCATCATCATCATCATCATCATAAACATCTGTCCAGGACATCTGTGTCCGAGTTATTGACCCTCACCGAGCTGTGCATTTTCAATACTGGAAACCAAAAAACTTCCCAGAATTCTCTCTCAATTGCTTTGTCACATGTAAAAGTGTTGGATTCTTGTGTTGTTTTATGCAGGCACATTGAGAGTAAATTTGATCACAGGCTGTCATAGAAACATGATTAAAGAGAAGGAGGTGCAGAAAGCTTTTCTTCAGCGTTTCTGTAGGGAAGTTGCCGTGCTGAATTTGAAATGGATGAAAAGGTCTTGGACACAATGGCACATTCTGAGCGGCTGCGTGTGTCACACACTTACTGACGAGAGAGAGAAAAAAACAAGCTGCACAATTAGTGTGTGTTAGTGCGTGCGGACCAGCCGGTGAATTCAGTATAACGCTTGCTTTATTTCAGCCGGTGTGTCGTTGCTGTGCATGTGATGAATGAAGAGCGTGTGCGAGTCTTTTTTCTCCTCATCCGTCCGAGGAAATGTTTGGTGCGGATTCAGTCATCAAATGAGAATCTGATGCTGCGACCGAGCCCGCGAGACATATTCATTCCACATACTTTTCACAAAGGCCGTTTTAACCATGGCCTTTTCTTTTTCAACCCATTTGATGTTTGTTGTGTGAAACTGAATCATCAGTATTTTCACATGATTTGTTGTGAATAAATGACAGGTCCTCAGCTTAAAACAATTCTTATGATTGTCTTTGATAAAAAACTTGATTTCATTTCATCTTGAATAAAAAGCTATAATAGAATTGGTTGTTTATATTTTCCCCGGCCACATCAGCAGGAAGTGGTTTGAGTTTTTACAAAACAAACATTTGAAACATTCTTTTTTTGGGTTGAACATGCACAGACGAGTCATGAAGAAAAGAAGGTGCACTCAGATGTTTTGTGGGTAGCGTGTGAGAGTTGCTTATGACAGCAGCTGTGAGCTGAGAGAGGGACTGCGTCTTGCTTATTCTGCACACAATCTATTCTCCAAACACAGCTATTGTCCAGCGCAGCGCCTGAACTTTCTTACATTATGCACAGAGAATCAATACCTGACAAGTCTGTCAACTGCTTTACTCTTTTATTTCATGCGGCCGTATGGATTTTTAATCCCTATCTTCAGATGCTCAAGCGCAGCGGCGGTGTTAAATCAGACTCTTGGCGGGTGCTGACGGTTTTGTCAGCACATTTGTTGGGTTTCTAAATGAACACGCGAGTCTTCAGAATGCGGTCTGAGCTGGTGTCCAGTGACTGTAGTATTGTGAGGACACGTGACTCAACGGTTTCTCAAGGCAAATGCAAAGCCACACGCAAACGCACACACACACACACACACGCACGCACGCACGCACACACACACACACGACTATTGATCTTCAGAAGTACACGCACACATTGTGTTTCATTCTGAAGCTCATCGAGTCATTGACCCTTACCTATTCTGCCACACGTGAAATGACATTTCTATGATGCTTCTCATGTGAAAGTGAAACACAACAGTGTTTTGAGGGCATGTACGTGGTTAGTAAGCAGAAAGTGGGGTGTGTGTGTGTGTTTTGTGAGGGTCATAAGGTTATAATGTATGTCGTCTTTACACTCCAGCTCTGTGAACGTCTGCCGATGTGTGGAGCATTTCCAGAGAAAAGTCCCAGAGCCGTGAGATGTGAAGAGGAGGTTGTTTGTGCTCCGAGGCTGCAGAGGACTCACACACACACACGCACGCACGCACGCACGCACGCACACACACACACACTCTTTGTGGATTAGAGTGGTAATGGGCAGCAGTAGCCGTAAGCTCCTTTGGACTCCTCCGGCCCGTCCTAACAGCCCTATCAGAGCGGGGGGGGGTTAAAAGATGCTGAAGAAGAGAAAGTGGAATGGAGGATTGAGTTATTATGTTGTTGTTGTTTTATTTTGTTTGTGCTGTGTCCTCTGGCTTTAAAGAATGTAGGGTGGTGAGCTGATCTCCATAAACATTATGATGATGATGATGATGAGGAGGAGGATTGTCTCACAGCTCAGAAGACGTAATGGAACTCTTGGTTGTGTTCCATTTAGGGACCAACTCATGTGTTGTCATGCAGAGCTGTAAAACATGAGGTCATATTGAGAATGTGAAAGAGATCTCAGTTTGAGATATGAGCGAGATCACTGGGGTCTTTTTCTCAGCGGGAGATTTAAACACAAGTCTCCATTTGCTCTCCGTTTATTCAGTCGTGATACATTTTTAAATCTCATGTGAGCTGATTGGGGTTTTGGTCTCTGCTGAAACCATGAGAAGCACATGAGAGTGCTGGTGTCGTCTAGAGCAAACTATTGAGTTATGAATGTGTGATGTAGACAGTTATCACATTAAAGCCACAATATGGAATATTTGGACCGCTAGATGGAGCACTTTCGAAACAACAACAAAAGGCAAAGCTAAATGACGTTATGTAGGAGAGTGGAATTATGGGACATGTCTTTTTCACCATCCAGAGGCGTATGGAGATCACCCATCATGTTCAGGGGTGAGGTAATGAATTCATTTTATTTGATGTCATCATAATGAATTAGCTTGCAAGAAACGTGGAATGTAATGCTACGTTAGCCCGCGACTTATATTGGACTTTGTCCATTGATTTGGTAGCGTAATGCTACACAGTTTTACCTGTTTCAAACAGTCATACAGTCTTTGTTTAAAAAGTAAATTGGAACGAACCCACAGCATTTACAAGTAACGTTATTGGCTACATATTTCTGTGCATATACTGTATTTCATAGGGTAACTGCATTCATAACTGTTCAAATAATCTGTGCATGAGTATTTTGTGTACAATAAAAACAATGTGCTTACCTGTCTATTAAAACACATGCGAGAGCGGAGTCTCTGTCGAGTCCAAGTTGGCCGCGAAGCTCTCTCCATTTAGAGAACGCCACACCGATATTAATCCTCATGTTATTTCTTCGTTTGTCCATAAGCCTGCTTGCCTCATTTGGCGTGTTGTCGTAGTTTCTACAAGCGGAAACTGAGGGTAGTGCGGAGCAGCGGATATTAAGTCACTGATATGCGACAAATACAAGGAGACAAGGGACAAGGGCCATTACTTTAAATAGGAATTTCTCTGGATTTGCACATTCTTGGGAACATTTGGGATAATGTAAGTACACAACTGCATGAAATATATCACACTGCGCAAGTGATTTTTGGATATTTCATAACAAAATTCTTCCATATTGTGGCTTTAAAGGATTAGTTGACTCCAAAATGAATCTGTGTGATTCTTTACGCTGATGCTCATTCTGATACCACATTAAAATACAAACACTCACAAACATCTGTGACACACAACAACACAATCATTCATGATTCATAAGAGACAGACAACATTTCATTCCCTCAGAAGAGTTGATGATTGTTTCATTGTCTCGTGTGGACTTCACCTTCATGTGTTGTTGGAATGGTTGTGTGGTTTTCGAGTTTCACAGCAAACCTTTGTAATTTCATGGCCTCAGAATGCTGGAGATGTGCGTTACAGACAGCTTTTAATTGTGATTGGCAGCTTACTGTGTGTTTTTTCTCTGAGTGTCCGAGCGAGCGCATGCTGAGACAGGAGATAGACCGACACATCTGAATTGAGAGAGAGAGAGTGTGAATGAGTGTGGAAATGAGAGAGAGAGAGCTGTGATTCATCTGTCAGGAGGCAGGTTGTCTTCTATCTGTGTCAACACCATGACGTTTTGGAGATATCGTCAAGTTTGAACATGTCGAGGTATGTGCACAGAATAACTCTGTGTGTGTGCGTGTGTGTTTCACAGGGATTTACCTGTCGAATGTTCTTTTGAGATGCACATATTTTAAAAATGGCCTTCCAGCATCGTATGAAAGTTTAGCAGGAAATTAAGGTGATGTCAGAGCTTCACGTTGGCCTACTTTTGTTGTCTGACTTGCTAATATAATATTTACTATGACAGGATATTAAAAAATGACAGAAACGTTGGCTTGAATTCTGAGGCTAGAGAAATCTATATAGGGTAGGACTGTTATTCGTATAATGTAATAATATTTGAATGTTATTTATTGATACATATACAGGATTGGATAGAAGCGCCTGTCTCTGAGGAATGTTTTCACGCAAAGTCTTGAGAATAATGTGTTTTTTCCTCATTTTTGAATGTAAATATCATGTGTAGTAACAGAAAAGTCTTTTAAAGGATGAAGCAGGGGTATATTCTGTCAGTATAGTTGTGTTAAACTCTATCCTTCAGGCAAACAAACAGGAGAGCGATGCATCTGGTCCTGAATGTTTTCAGCTTCCGTTACAGCCAAAGGTGGTGTTTTATTGAGCAGATGCTGAGGGATGGACTGAAGAGACGACACCGGTGTCTGTCACTCACACGGCTCTCACACCAAACGTGACAAACGAACCATGGAACCCAATCAGATTGATTCGAATGTGTTAATGTTTCAGTGTGAATGTCAAGTCTGGCTTACGTTTCTCTTGCACGTGTAGAAAAGTGCTTCTGCCGGGGTCAGTGAATCTGATGAGTGTTTCTTTTCAAACACAAAACAAACCACAATTGATGTGACATGCTTTAGATGGTCCTGCTGTGTGTGTGAGACAGTGCTTGTCTGTTGATGTTTGTGTTAGACTCAGATTTGCTTTCGTACTGCACAACCGTCTGTTGTGTTGCATGAGTTTGTCTGGATTCATTGTGAAAAGCCCCCATCACCCCTCGTGATGTTCCTGAAAACTCCCCGCTGAGGTGTGTGTGTGAGGTCGTAACACACATGTGGTTCAGTTTAACAACAGCTCATTTTGTGTGAACTAACATTAATGGGGTCATGTGGGTACAAACTCTTATTTACAACTCTTATCCTTACACAGCGTGAAGGAAACAAAACTTTATCTTGAACCGGCTAACACACAACATGTCTTACTCCTGGTGGTGTTAGAAAAAAAACAAAATATAAAAGTGGAAGTTAGTAAAAAATATTTAAAATGTCTCTTACATTTACCTTGACATTTATGCATTGTTTGGCAGATGCTTTTATCCGAAGTGACTTACAGTGCATTTAGTGTATGCATGTCTTACATGTCTCTTATCTCTTGTGAAGCTCTAGAGGAGACACACGGGAGGTTTCTGGTGTCTCTTTCTTAAGAGAAACATCTTAGAATCTGGAGATTTCAGCTTCACTGTTTATGAGAAATAAAAATAAAGATCAAATTAAAGATAATACAGCTTAGCTAAATTCACCTAAATTCATGAATTTAGATGTTTATGTAATATTACATTGGACACAACAAGCTGATCATGTCATGTGTTTCCCAGCAGTGAGAATGTTCCAGAGAAAAAAATGTTAGAGTTTGTGCTTGCTTGTGTGTGTGTGTGTCTGTGTGTGTTTGTCTGGCTTAATGTGAGTTTTAGCAGAGATATTTATTTGATGTGGCTTTACTAAAACACTCTCTCACTGTGTGTGTGTGGACATGTTGTTATATCCCGGTGGGGACCTAAACACATGGGGACTCGTGTCACCGTGGGGACCAAAATTGAGGTCCTCATGGGCACAAAAGCTTATACATCGTACAGAACAATATTTTTTAAAAAATCTAAAAATGCAAAAAGTTTTCAATGATCTTTAGGTTTAGGGATAGGGTTAGGGATAGGGGATAGAATATACAGTTTGTACAGTATAAAAACATTACGCCTATGGACTGTCCCCACGGAGATAGTAAACCAGGCATGTGTGTGTCGAACAGTGTTATTCCACCTCAAGTGATTGATCAACCCCCCCATGTTTGATGTTTGTTGAAATTGTTGTAACTAGTTTGACTGAGTGCCACTGTCACCTTCCTGTAGGCAAAGAAATCCCCACAGACCTTCCCGAGAGCGAGAGAGCGTGTGAGAGAGACAGAAAGAGACAGAAAGAGACAGAAAGAGACAGAAAGAAAGAGAAAGAGAAAGAGAGACAGAGACAGAGACAGAGACAGAGACAGAAAGAGAGACAGAAAGAGAGACAGAGACAGAGACAGAGACAGAGACAGAAAGAGAGACAGAGACAGAAAGAGAGACAGAAAGAGAGACAGAAAGAGAGACAGAAAGAGACAGACAGAGACAGACAGAGACAGACAGAGACAGACAGAGACAGACAGAGACAGACAGAGACAGAAAGAGAAAGAGACAGAAAGAGAAAGAGACAGAGACAGAGACAGAGACAGAGACAGAGAGAGAGAGAGAGAGAGAGAGAGAGAGAGAGAGAGAGAGAGAGAGAGAGAGAGAGAGAGAGAGAGAGAGAGAGAGAGAGAGAGAGAGAGAGAGAGAGAGAGAGAGAGAAGACAGAGAGAGAGAGAGAGAGAGAGAGAGAGAGAGAGAGAGAGAGAGAGAGAGAGAGAGAGAGGTTTTATTTAGTGTTGCTTAAAGAGATGAGAAGGATTGTGGGGGTGAAGAACTGTCAGGGAAAATGTGAATTGTTTGAAATATTCTGACTTAATGAAGAGAAGCAGCAAATGTTCAAAGCTGATATTCTTCAGCAGAGGATTGTCAACACACAACACTTTCTTCTGTCTGCATGAATGTGTTTACGATCAGAGAACTTAAATACACTCTATATATTTTAATTCACATGTGCATGCCTTCCTTTGATGTCACAGGAATGTGTTCATAAGGAATGTGTTTTTCTTAAAACACAATGAATTCTACATAAAGGGCTTTGTACCCGTTATTAATGGATGATATAAATTCATCTATTTATTTCACACTTTAAAGTTTACGTTGAATTAAATGCACTAACTTATTATATATATATATACAGTATGTATTATAAAAACTTATTTACAGCATGCATTACTCTTTGTTAATGTCAACATGGTTGTTTGTTGTCTTATGTTTTCATGTTATAAACAGAAACAGATAACAATCATATGTTGATAGATTCTGTTTTACTATTAGTAAATGGGATTATTGCTTTACGTTAGGTCATGTTAACTGTGTTGTTAACTGTTGTTTAAATGAAACCACTGGTACACTTCTGCCAAGACATTATCCAGTAATTTTACAGAATTTTTTGTTAACAACATATTGCTATGCAGTGCAAAATTAAAACATGCAGGCGAAACAGCTCAGACCATTTCTTTTTATGTTTTACTGTGTTATTGTAAAGTGATATATTTATTAGTGCTGGGCAAAGATGAATTTTTTTATCACATGACTTTAATGTGATTAATCGAGATTAATCACACTGTTAAGCGTAAAATTCAATATTGAATTCAAAAGTAGGGTATTGTGCACTTTTATTTAAAAAGTACTGCTATATCAACTAAAGTGCAATAAGATTTGGTTTGCAAACACTTTAAACAAATAATGTGCTTTTTTACAACAGTATTTCCTTTACATAGAAATATGAAGAATTTTAACTTAAAATATTTCTTGTAAATCTCAACTTAAACATTTATGCAATCAAATTAAATATAAAACATAGTTTTTGTTGAACATAGTTCACCTATCAAAGTAACATAACATGAAGAATGAAGGAGCATCAATGCACATTTCCCGCCAGTCCTGTGTAAACTACGGCATGCAAAGTTTTTATACAATGTTTCCGTGAGATGACAGAGCTCCCCGTCTGCAGCACCGGGAGTTATCCGATCGCAAAACATACAAGGGATGATCGAGAGTCCAGACACTATGCACATGATAAACAACGTAAAACTTGCTTCACTGCTTATTAGTTGTTGTCCGTAATGTTTGTTAGTTTCCCTGTGTAGTGATAATGGCAGAGCTCTTGTTCTTTAAGTGTGCCCGCACCATTTTCCTTACTTTCGTTTTATTCAAACGGTTTTGTACAGTATTTTTATAGACTTCAACACTGGGAAATGTTTTTTTATTAAATTGTTATTAGAGTAAGTCTTTTACTACTCTAAAGAGACTTTTACTTGTGATACTGGACTGTTGTGCTTTTATTTTCATTACTTAACTTTAAACCCGTTTTCCTCCAAATTCCGTTCCTGTAAATCCTAGCGCTTCAGCCGACCTCAGCCATAACGTTTGTTACATACACAAGGTATGAGCAAAATAAAAACCGATTTGGAAAGGGCTTGAATATGGTATCAAAAACTAGGGATGTACCGATTGACTCAGCTCACGATGCGATGCGAGTCACGATTCTGATCTCACGATGCGATTTATTCACGATTTACTCACGATTTATTTTTACAAAATGAGTTGAAACAAATTAGAAATGAACAACTTCCTGTAGCAAAGTTCAATGTAGGGAAGGAAGGAGGCGGGAACCGGCGAACATTTAACAATCTTTAATCAAAAATAAACAAACAACAACACGGAAGTAAAAGGCCGGCAGCCACCTCACGGTCGACTGCCGGCCACACAAACATAAATAAAACTTAACATTTCCGGGCCCGGTCCTCTCTCGTCGGCAGTCCCGTCGCTCGTCCTCTTATGCTCCTGAGCTCCCCCGTGAGGCATGCGGGACCGGTGCGCGTACAGCTGATACTCATTATCACTCACGCCACCGGCCCCGCCTTCCTGCCCCACGGCTCTCGTCCCGCCTTCCTCGCTACACTTCCCTTGGATTATTTCTTAAATGCTTCACGTTTCTTTGTATAGTAAAATAATGTTTTATTTCAAATAACAAAACTAAACTGCAATTTTATAACAAATTAATAATATAAAAAGTCTCTTTAATATAAACAAACTGATACTGTATGAGTTTTTCTTGGATTTTTTTGCATTTAAGAAATATCAGCATGTCCACGTTTAGATTTGCAGTGAAAATAGCGGCCCCTGCTGTTAATTTTTTTTATTGCGATTCAGTTCACACCTCAACCGATTTGAATCCTCACTCATTATAACCGATTTTCAACCGGCTCACGGTGAATCGTTACATCCCTATCAAAAACTGTAATATATAAATTTGCACCATGTGTTGGGTTTTCCCAGATCGAATCACATATGAACATAAACATTAAAACATTAAATATGTAGATGAATATAAACAACAACGGCTTTATTGGGCATTCAGTTGTATTAAAATACAACAAGTTCCGAGACGCAAGTACAGCGTGATGACGTCACGAACATACTAATTACCACGTAATGACACCTTGCACCATAGTGATGGGTAATAATAGATTATGACGGATTTTGTGTGCATACACCGGTGCTGCAGTCAGACAGAGAGAGGTTAAAATTACTCAAACTAAATAATTAAAATCTTAACAACCAAAATTAGTAGATTTTATTCTAAAGATTTTTACGTTATTTTAACTCATTTTTTGTTAAAAACAGGAACATCATTATATTAAGTATATTTTAATAATTTCTTTTCATAAAATCTACTAAGGCACATAATCATTTTTTTTGTGTATAATGATTATTGATTTTATTGCTTATCCATAAACTCTCTGTATTTAGTGTATTTAAAGCACATCTTTAAACAACTCAATTATTGCATGCTACTTTTATTCTTTATCTTAAAGGGATACCAAAGGCTTATTTTACTTACGATGTAGATTGTGTAACTTTGATTTGTTTTAACAGCCTTGTTTCATGCTCTTTCAGATCCACATAGTGCAACTTGTAAATAAATGAAGGATGCGATACAAGACAATGGAGTGTTCACTCACTGTAGGAGAGAGTGATTGACAGCGTGATACCATAGCTTTTCTCTAAGACATACTGTATGCAATATAAGCATATAACATGATGTCTAGTTTTATCTCTGTTTCCCAAGGTTATGATGAGAGTTGGGTTTACTCAGTTCATTGACAGCATAAGCATAATGCAATCGTTTCCCTCTCCTACATATGCAATATAAGCATACGACATTGTGTAACAAACCCTTTAAATGTGCTGTTGTGTTTTTGGCCAAAAAACTCCTGACAATGTGTTTCTGGAAGTCATGGTGACACCACTTTCATGCTTTAAAGGTAAAAGTGTTACAAGTTTTTACTGTCAATTCACCTGCATTTTGACCATAAAGAGTGCACTGTCGTTTTAATTGAGGGAGAGCTGCGAACACCCACCGTTTACTCGTGCGGTATAAATGCTCTCATCTGTTGAAATAGGCGCTGAAAAAATGACGTTCTGCTCACGTGTGCGGTGTGAAACTGCTGTAAAGATACATGACGTTCCTGCACACATACAGATTTAAGCACAGAAAAGTGCTTTTTAGTAGCCTTTGTATGTGTTTGATAATTAATGTGTTAATATGTCTCCACTGATCTACACTTAGCTGCAGAAATGTTAAGAAGTTTGTTGAGTAGCACTAGCACACAGTCCTGTACGCTGCCATTGTTGTGTTAGGGATACTCATGCATGCCTTTATAGGGCCCTATGAAATACATTCTATTTTTTCCATTTTAATTTGACTGGATTCTGTTTTCCCTCTTTTACTGTACAATACTTATAAATTGTATTAAAAAACCTACAGTAAATACTTTGTACCATACAGGGGAAAAATCCATAAAAATAGGGTTAGGGTTCCTGCCCCGTCCCAACAGCCCACTTCTAAGAGTTTTCTCTCTCTCTGGGTGTTTATCACAGCCGCTCTCACCCTCTACACGACGGTGTTCGGCAACTTGACGTTGCGTCACGGCGAGACCCAATGTCGAGGATAATCATCAGCCTAATCACTCTCAATCGACGGTGTGTTGTGCTACATCATCATCTGGGTATTATCACAGCCGCTCTCACCCTCTACACGACGGTGTTTGGCAACTCAACATTGAGGCGAGACCCAATGTCGAGGATAATCATCAGCATAAGCACTCTCAATCGATGGTGCGTTGTGCTACTTCATCGCCAGGCAGGTAAAACAGCAGAGCCGATCTCCTCTGCGGGGGCCCCCCACGGCGAGGGATCCGCACTGCCAGCCATCGAACCACCCCCCGGGAGGTCGATGAAGCAGAACGTACCCCTCGCCTCCCTGTCTCGGTCCCTGGGAGCCTGACAAGAGCTTCCCAAACCGTCACGGTGACTACGGGATACGATCCGTCTCGGCTACGCGGTCCAACTCCGCAGATGCCCGCCCAAGTTTTGGGGCATCCTCTCAAATCTCAGTCAGAGGCAAGGATGCTCCCATGCTTCGGACCGAGGTCGCCACCCCTCTGGAGAGGAAGCGATCGTGCTCATCCCTCTAGCCGAGATGTTCAACGGGTTTTACAGCCCGTACTTCATCGTCCCCAAAAAGGGGGTTGCTAGATCTGCGTACCCTGAACAGGCACCTACTCAAGCTGCCGTTCAGGCAGACCTGTTCACCTCCCTGGATACCACCCATTGCCCACTAGGGTACTTCCCGTCCGAGGCCCCCCTCGGCACGGATGCTCTAGCGCACAACTGGCCGTGGGACAAGCGGAAGTACGCCTTCCCCCCAGTGAGCCTCATCGCACAGACCCTGTGCAAGGTCAGGGAAGAGGAGCATCAAGTGTACTAGTTGCGCCATACTGGCCCAACCGGACTTGGTTCTCAGAGCTAATACTCTTGACGACAGCTCCCGCCTGGCCGATTCCCCTGATGAAGGATATGCTTTCCCAGGGGAAGGGCACATTATGGCATCCCAGGCCGGTCCTCGGGAACCTCCATGTCTGGCCCCTGGACGGGATGAGGAGATCCTGAGTGGCCTACCCCCTGCGGCAGTTAAGACCATCACTCAGGCTAGGGCCCTGGTCACTAGGCGGCTATACGCCTGTAAGTGGTGCCTCTTCGCATCCTGGTGCTCTTCTCGAAGAGAAGACCTGCGGAGTTGCTCGATCGGGAATGTGCTGTCTTCCAGAGACTCGAGAGTAATCTCTCCCCTTCCACACTGAACGTGTATGTAGCCGCTATTGCCGCACATCACGACCCAGTTGCTGGTAAGTCTCTAGGACAGCACAACCTGATCATTTGGTTCCTAAGGAGCGCGAGAAGGCTACCGCCTCACGCGCGCTCCATACCTTCTTGCGACCTTGATGCGGTCCTGGAGCCCCTCGGAGATGCCGCTCTTTCTCACCTCACGATGAAGACGGCTCTCCGGATGGCGCTCAAGAGGGTAGCGGACCTACAAGCATTCTCCGTGTCCACAGATTGCCTAGAACTCGGGCCCGGTGATTCTCACGCTATCCTGAGACCCCGGCCTGGCTACGTGCCCAAAGTTCCCACCACTCCCCCTAGACATCAGGTGGTGAACTTACAGGCGCTCCCCACCGGGGAGGAAGACCCAACCCCATCCGTGTTGTGTCCAGTACGCGCTTTGCGCCTCTACTTGGACCGAACGCAAAGCCGCAGGATCTCTGAGCAGCTCTTTGTCTGTTTTGGAGATCAGCAGAAGGGGAGGGCTGTCTCAAACAGAGATTGGCGCATTGGATCATGGTGTGCCATGATCCAGTAGGACAGGTACGTCAATACAATGTACCTGTCCTAAGATCGCCCGCGCCCACTGGGTGAGAGCTCTCTCCACACGGAGTATAGCCTCCTCGTGGGCACTGGCTCGAGGAGCCTCTCTGGCAGACATCTGCAGAGCTGCGGGTTGGGCTACACCCATCACCTTCGCGAGGTCCTACAGCCTCCGTGTAAAACCGGTATCAGCTCGAGTCTTGCAGGGCATCAGGCAAGACCGGTGGCCTGTAGGGTGTACGCCTATAACAGTACCTTCCCCCCTTTCTTCTAGGTGGGTCAGCGTACTAAACTTGCCTCCCTTCTTCCCCCACTGGGTGAAGAACAGGCCCCTTAGGCCGGGTACCAACTGAGTTATCCACAACATAGCTCTAACCGGACCTAGTGCTACCGGACGTTGTAACCCCCCAGCAGGGCGGTTCCATCTGATGTATCCTCATGATTGGTTCCCACCTTGGTAACCCATGACCTTCCCTAGGTGGACCTCCACCTTACGGTTAACTCCTTCAGTCCCCTAACGGTGAGACCATGTTGGTATCTCCACTAAACTCCTCCCTGCGGTAGGAAGTGGTCTCTGTAGCGCATCCCCCATTTGAGGAAATAGCGCTTACCCAGTGCCTTACGGTTCCGGGCGGCTTCTCGCTGTTAGAGAAACAAGGCCGCCGCCTGTGAGGCCGAAGGCAGGGGCCTTCCCACCTTTCAAGAAAAGCTCTGGGACCCCCTACCTAACCACTGGTAGGTTACAATTTCGCGGTAGCGCTCACGGCTGACACACCCAGGCCAGTCACCGTCGCTTCGCTAGAGATGTTGTGGCGTTTTCCATAGGAACCCCATCTGTCGGCTCGACACAACGTAGAGAGACCGACAGAAAGGGAACGTCTTGGTTACGGTTGTAACCTCAGTTCCCTGATGGAGGGAACGAGACGTTGTGTCCTTCTTGCCACAACACGTGCTGCCCACTGCAGCAGTCGTGTGAGGTCTCAGGCTCCTCAGAACAAAGGTGAATGAATGAGGCACGCCATCTCCCTTTTATACCCGGATATCCGTGGGCGGAGTCCGGCATGCAAATTTCACTCGCCAATTTCACTGGCCTTTTCTAAGAAGTCGGAAGCGATTGGTTCTCAAGGACGAACCCCATCTGTCGCCTTGACACAACGTCTCGTTCCCTCCATCAGGGAACTGAGGTTACATCCGTAACCAAGACGTTTATCTATTTAAACTGCATCTGAATAACATTATTCATAGCACATTTGAAATTTGTTAGCTGTTCAGCGCTACGTTCTGTTTAAGAAATAATGCATTTGCCAGATTCCGTGCTATTCCGTGTTATACAGCAAATTCTGTTTTTACGCCTATTCCGTCCACATTTTCAGCATCTTGTAGTCTGAACACTTCCGTTTTTAGTTGATAAACGACCCCTCAGCTTTTAACTTCTTTTTCAGTCACCATCACTGCTGTTTACGTCATTACCATAGTTTACAAAACTACATTTTTTACAGACTATCATGTCTGATTGCTCGTTCTCTTTTGCTGTTCTCTGTTTTGGCTCTTGGTCTCTGAGGCTCACTGCCATTTTGAATGACCTGGTTCTTGTGTGTGATGACATCAGCCCAGACACTTCGGCCATCTTGGCTTTTGTTCAGCTCTTTTGACCCAGTTAGAATTGATGCACAACTCTTTGTTTACGCAAGCGTTAATACATTTTGGGATAGTTAAAGCCACGTCTTTAAATTTGCCACCTGTGCAGAGTAATTTCTTTCAATAATAACTTACATTGTGCTGATTTGACTGGTTAAAGGTGAAGTGTCGTTGTGTTGAGCTTTAGCTGGTTAATGGTCCAGTTAACATCTGCAGGGAGATGTTGTAACCTCTCCGAGCAAAAAGCATCCGTCTCAATAGATGGTCATTCAGTAGTAAATTGATAAGATCATTCTGTGTCAATTCAACCAGAGGTCCCAGATGAAAACTGTTGATTTTTATCATTCTTATTATGAAGACAGAAAAACTTAAATGATGACAAAACCCAAATATGTGTCAAAGTGATCTGATTTACTGTATATCAAAACTAGGCATGCAACAATACACCTCACCCATGGTTCAATACGTACCCCTTTTTACCCACGGTTTTCGGTTCGGGTTCGGTTCTGATGGCTTGGGACATGAAAGTGTTCTTTCATTATGCTTATGTGACCGGAACAGTTGGACGTTATGAAGAAAAAAAACAATTTTATTGCAATTCTCTTTATTTTCCTTGACTTATTTAATTCTCTTTAAGCAAAAATCTACTTGTACAAATTCCTGGTGTATTGAATAAATGTAAAGATTTACACTGGCAGCTCACAGCAGTTCTTGCTTTACCGTTCAACATGTCAGTAAAATAAGCTTATGTACATCAGAGTATTTAAAAGAAAGTTATGCAAACTTTCGATTGTTGTAATGGTAGTAAACAGACAAGCGTGCGGTGCGCGTAACACTGCAAACACTAGCGCTCAATGGGCAAGGCCAAAGATAACATCTTTTATCTGCCGTTATAATCAATTGGGAGAAATGCAACGCAGGAGGCGCTCTTGCTATGACGTAAATAGCTGTCCGGAAGGCCGCCGAGTGCCACGCCTTTGGTTAAACTGACTTTGGCATTGTGCTGTAGACACTCTCTTTGCATGTGCTGGGTGAGAGCAACGCGAACATGCTGCTTTCGTATGCAGTGTAAAACACATGAAATACATTCTTGATCTGCCAAATTCAGACATTATCACTTTGGTACAATCAAGCCAGCCCGCGTCTGTTCGTCAGCATTATAGTCAACAGCACATTGCTTCTCGTGTCGCAAATACCATCAGATGGGGATGCGTTTATCTATCTCAGCACACAGACATACAGACAAACACGGACAGAGCCAGTTCAGAGAGTAATTAAGCGCGCACAGAAATAATTTAAGTGCAATTCACTTACACGTATTGAACTGTGGGAGGGAGGGACAGAGAGAGACTCTCTAGTTCAGCAGCGCTGCAGATTTTCTCTTCTATGAATTTCATGAGTAAAGTTTTAGATTTTTCATCTTCAGCGTGGTCAGCGTTCTCAACATCTTTATTTTCTTCAGGTGTCTGCTTTACCCCATACTGCGATTTATGACTGTAAGGTTTCTTCGAGAAAACAAATGAGGCATTGAGTGGAGTACAGTAGCCCATGGGAGTTTCTTTGACTTTATGAATCATTGTTTATTGTGATGTCTGAGAGATGTCAGACCTTGAACCTGAAGCCCAGTTCAAACTGTGCTATGACAGAAAGGCTCACACGATGAGAAAGCTCTCTCATGTTAAATGTTACTGACATCATGAGCTCATGAACATTGCGCAGCTCATAATCTCTCAACATCTGTCTAGTCGTGTGCGTGTGTGTGAGTACTGGAGACAAGAAACCTTGACACTATGTTAAGACCGAGTCTGTAGAACTACCAACTAGGGCTGGGCGATCTTCCCAAAAAAGCATATCACGATCTTCCTAACAAAGAATCTCGATCCACGATCTGAATTGAAATACAGGGCTGTACATTAACTTTTTTGCACATAGCACTGGTGCTACAGAGGTTTAAAGTTTTTTATTACACTGCTCATTTGAAAGCTTGATTCTGATTGGCCAGTCACGACATTCCAAGGGTTGTTATTTTCAAATAGCAACCACTCAAAACTAATAACACCCTGTAACCCGGATGCTGCAAATCATTTTGAGAGGGGCAGTTTAATATTACACAAAAATTCAATATAAATATGTCTTTTCATAACATACAGTATATGACATTTTATTTACAAATGATTCAACCAAATTGAATGTTCGTGACGTTTGAACATCGTTTCTTACCTTAAAACCGAAACTAAACGGCTTTTCCTCGCGGAAGGTCTGCATTCGGTAAAAATGAGCTAATCAAATATTTCAAATTCACATTTCATGTCCAGTTTGTTTCTCATGTGGCAAGTGGGCATGTAATAAGTGGGATAATGTACAAGCAGCCGGTTGTTATGGCAGAAATAAGCCCCTTCAGTGAGACACAAGACCCTCCGCTTCACGTCCTGATCACACTGGAGGGGATTATTTCACCATAACAACCGGCTGCCTGGACATTATCCCTCACATAGCACAGGCCAAACAGTTGTACAGGCAGCACAAGTATAAAACGTCTGTTATTGTCTTTAAAAACACAAATGCATATCATCCCATAAATAGGCTGGTTAACAACAAAGGACGTTAATGTTATATACAAATGGATCAATTAGGGCCAGGTCATTTTTAGTTTACCCATTTCTTATTGTTCTGTGTTGTCCTTTTTTTTACTATACCATAGTAATATATTTGTCCACATAAAAATACTGTAGTAGCCTATACTATAGTATTTACTAGGCCTATAGTAAACTGCAGTAAAATTCTTAGATAATATAGTGTGTTTGAACCTTACTAAATATTAACGTATACTACTATTACTGCAGTTGATCAATTTACAACAAGAATACCACAATTTGCTGTCAAATAGCCTACTATAGAACATGACAGTATTTTTTCATTTGAGCGTTTAGGTAAACCTGTGTTCTATTTTGACGGGTCGTTGTGAAGACGCTCCCACAATAGACACTTGAGTTTAGTGTGTGTAGTTCAGTGACGATAGTTTTTCTCAGACAGTGAAATAACCTCTCAGGGCAACTCTGGACATGATGTTCATGTGTTTGTGTCCTCATACAGTGAGACACATACAAATACATTAAACTGTGTGACACATTCACTCATACACGCAGAACCGGCAGATGACCGATTTAAATAGCAGGATTTGCTAGTGAGACGCTCACTGTCACTTTCTGTCTGTTCTGGGACATCTCACATTTATTTCAAACATGTTAGTTAAAAAAAACTATTGGCCAAAAAACAACACAGGATGTTCTCTTGTTTCACACAAAACAATAGAGCTGTGAATCACGATTCAGAGGGTCACGATTCCATGCATCTTGTCTGCCACTTTTTAAATTAATACCACAAATACCACAACCTCTATCTCTTACAACCTTTTTATTTGCCAGCTTTTTTAAGCAAAAGAATAATGATACACTGAATTTAAAATTTTAGGCCAAAACAGATTTTAACACAATAAAAACAACAAAATGGGACCAAACCTACTGATCAAGTACAACGGTTTTTTACCAATAATCTAAATAATGTAAAAGTCTAGAATGATTCCAGTTATATGCAAAGTTCCAAACTCATCTAATACTAAAGTTTCTATATGGGACACCGTCACAGACCTACAGACGGATCATTCACCTCTATCGGTGTTTGAGCAGTGCTTGTTTTCCTCTCACTTCATTGAAAGTCTCTCTCTGTGTGTCTGTATGTGCCCAGTTTCATGTAAGTAATGTAAGGTCGGGAGAATGATGGGATGTGTTCTCAGCACTGATCTGAGTACAGCATGTTTGTAACAGTTCTGGGGCACCATTCACTGACTTTTGGGTGAGCTGTCCCTTTAAGAACAACAAAGTGCTGACAAGAGATTTTCTATGTCAATTACACAAGTCAACTCCAAAGAGTTTACAGATGCGTAAGACGGTAAATAATTCTCTGATGCTTTCCGGTTTCTTTACTCGAGATCTTTTGGACATCAGGGCGCAGATGGCCGTAGGGCCGGACACGGGAGATGTTTCCACATCTGACTTTCAATGGAACATTCCATTAGCCAGAACATTCAGACGCTTCATATATCATGTGACTTGAGTTTCCTGAGGCGGTGGAGTGCTTCAGTGAAGAGATGTCTTCTATCTGGATTTATATTTATAAAAGAGCGCTGTGAAGTGATGTGATGTGATTTGTGTGTGGTGTAGTGGGAGGATGGGAAAGCGTTTGGCCGTGGGCTGTTCTCTGTCCCACAGACCTGTAAGTGTGTCCTCGGGCAGTGAGAGAGAGAGAGACTGAGAGATGAGGATGTGGTTGTCCACCTGCGGACTGTGAGCCGCTCTTTAAACACTGATGTGATGGTGACAGGTGTAGTGTCTGTCTGTCCATGAACATCACCCAACATGAACTCAGCAGTCATTCTAAATATCAGTGTGTTTCATACAGTCGTCTTAAAGAAGCGTTTCACTTCACTTCACTTCAGAACAGAACAGACTGGGGTCTCAAATCCAGACCAGATGCTGAACCAGACATGAGTTTTGCTCGGACCAAGACTGTGTTTATGTGGTCTTGAGAAATCTCAAAACCAACACCACAACATCATAACAATCGTTTGTGTTCTCTTCTGATTTCCCTCTCAAACCACACACGCACGCGTGCGTTATTATACGCTGTGGTGTAAGAGCATCATTCATCAGTTGGACTCCGGTGATGGTGTTTATGGAACGGAGCCCGTGGCAGAGACGTGAAAGGCTGTAAATTATTTTTATCTCTCCTGTCTGTTAATCGGCCTCATCTTCATTGCTCATCAGTGGCTAATTTCTCCTGTTCAAGGTCAGGAGACGTAACTGAGCGTGCCAGAGGAATGTCATAATGCAGAGAGACAGCGCTGCAGGCCGGACAAAGCAAGAACACAATTGACACTGATGGAAAACAACACAACAATACAATGATGTCAACAACACACACATGAACTGCACTTTTATTCTTAAACATGTAGTGTGAGGTGCTCTGGGATCAGTGCTCTGTAGGGTTAGTTCATTATTATGTGACTGAAGAACACTCAAGAGTGTGGAATGTGTGTGGAGAGCTATTCAATGACTCTTACCTGAGACGTCTACACACACACACACAGACGCACACGCGCCCAGACTCACACACACAGAGCCCATCAGACTGGTTCCAGTGAGCTCCGCAGGTCTCCAATTACACACACACACACACACACACACGCACACACACTCATAAACACACACACACACACACACACAGAGCAGTGAGTGATGTGCCCGTGGGCTGTTTGTGTGGGCACTCTCCGCTCCTCCTTCAGTGTGTAAAGTCAATGACTCTCTGCTGTTTAAATGCTGTTGTAAAGTTTCTCAAACTCTCCGGCCGCCGTCTTTTTATCTGCTTCACTTTTACAGCTGAACACACACTCGGGGTTGACAGGTTTTTCTAACAAAACCCTTTCAAACTATCCCAAAAAACACCACAACTCAAAATATGCCACGCTCATACATAAAATACATATTTTACAGTCACTGTTATGCAATGAAAATAATTGTATAGCATTATACCACAGGGCTGTTGAATGCTTCGTTCTGATTGGCTGTCAGATGAGATGGGTAGGAAATTAGTTACCAACAAGTGCATTCCCGGACAAATACCTTACAAATGTCTTGAGATAAAATATCGGAACAACGTCTCGTGGTGTGGTAACCGTGGTATAAGCGGAATAATTGACTCCGGTGTTATGTGAGGGATAATGTCCAGGCAGCCGGTTGTTATGGTGAAATAATCCCCTCCAGTGTGATCAGGACGTGAAGCGGAGGGTCTTGTGTCTCACTGAAGGGGCTTATTTCTGCCATAACAACTGGCTGCTTGTACATGATCCCGCTTATTACACGCCCACTTGCCACATGAGAAACAAACTGGACATGAAATGTGAATTTAGAATATCTTATGAGCTCATTTTTACCGAATGCACACCTTCCGCGAGGAAAAGCCGTTTAGTTTCGGTTTTAAGGTAAGAAACGACGTTCAAACGTCACGAACATTCAATTTGGTTGAATCGTTTGTAAATATAATGTCATATATGTTATGAAAAGACATATTTATAATTCATCTGTCAAAAAAAACTGTCAAAATGATTTGTTGCGTCCGGGTTACCGTGTGTTATTAGTTTTGAGCGATTGTTATCTGGGAATAACGAACCTGCAAATGTCACGACTGGCCAATCAGAATCAAGCATTCCAACCAGCCGTGTAATAATTGAAAATAATGCACACCCCGAGTGTAACGGAAGAATTCAACGGACCGTTGTCAATTATTCCTTACGTATTCATTGACATAGTATATTTACATAAATACAATTATCTTACCTTAAGATTTACAGCTGATGAACAAAATCCTACAGGAAATGTGGTTATCCTTTTTTTGGAACTATTTCAATGAACTATTTACACATTTATATGTGTTTATTAGAAAATCATTTGTTCATTAACAACAAGTTTAATACTCATCCAACAAAGATTCTTTATCGGCTCATTAAAGAATGACTTCAGATTGTGATTGAATGGAGTGTGGTCAATCACTACAGATGGCTTTTCTCTTCATGAACATATTGTGTTCATCTCAAAATATAACACAACCCTAAATCTCACTGATCCACAAACACAGAAAACACCAGGACATCCCACCTGGACCTCAGTGTAGTCCAGACAACCCATTCAGCACCCGTTATCAGCTTACCTCAGAGTGTGTGTGTGTGTGTGTGTGTGTGTGTGTGTGTGTGTGTGCTAGCAGTTTGGACCTAAAGCCAGCTTAATCACTAGGCTGATTCACTGGCATCTGCACTACACTCTCTGATCCACACACACATTCACACACACACACACACACACACACACACACACACACACACACACACACACACACACACACACACACATGTTTGCGCAGCTATCTTTATGAGGACATACATTGACGCAATGCAATCTCTACCCCGTCACCCTAACCATCAGAACTACATGCCTGACCCTAACCCTGACCCTAATCCTGATTATAACCTAAAGCCTAAAACCAAGTCTTCACCCTCAAACAGCCCTTTAAAGGGGTCTCTGGAAGTGAGGACCGGACAAAATGTCCTCACTTTACTCTCCTTATCCTCACACCGCTGGTCTATAACTCAAACCGGTCCTCACAATATAGATGTTCAAGTACACACACACACACACACACACACACACACACACACACACACACACACACACAGCAGCTTGAGCAGGTGAATATGGAAGTAAAGCAGTGTTTAGAAGCTCTTTGATCACTTTAGAGACATGATTCATGTGAATGTGCGCAAAGTCTCTCTCTTGTGTTACTGTTGTGGCTGTTCATGATGTTGATGATGATATTATGATTATGATCTCATGGCTTTATTGTTTTGCTGTGTGTGAGTTCTACTGTCGTTCCACTGTTCCACACTTCACAAACAGGTAAACTGGAAAGGAGCCATTCCCCGCAATCCCATTTTTCAACCTTTAGTTAGTGTGTAATGTTGCTGTTAGAGCATAAACAGTACCTGCAAAATGATAAAGCTCAACGTTCAGTGCCAAGCGAGATATTGTCTTTAACAGAATTCGCTTTTCAAGGACTACAGAGAACGACTGGAATCGGACTACAGCCCTCTACTTCCCGGGTACATGATGTCACTATTCCGAGTGCTTTTAGTAACCTCCGCCCAAAGGAATACGCCAAAAAGGGGCGAGGTCTTCATCAGAGAAGAGGAAGAGCCGCTGGAGTAGTGTTCGGTTCTCAGAGATTGTAAACATTTAATTCCTTTCACTTTCATCACAGTCTTACAGCTGGTAATCAGAGTTCAGCTACACACATTCTAAGAGAACCAACGGTCAAATAACAGCTTCCGTGACTTTAACATCGGCTGTGAAAGCTGTTCTGTGTAACACACTGATATTGTGTGTGTGCGCATACCTCTAAAACACTTCTATCAAACGTCCTTTGAAGTCCTGCTGGCAAATGTCTCCTAGTCAATCTGCTTGTTTTATTATCCAACTCGGGTCCAGTATAAAAAGGCAAAACTAACGTTTCTGTTATTAGTGTTAATTAATATAACCGGTCTGACGGCATTCGGTCCGGTGTCATTTCCCTTGCCATAGTAGGAAAAAAATCAGGATCTCTAACAAAGATTGACGTTTGCACATGCACTAGCAGACCTCCGTTACACTTCGATGGATCCGCATGTGTTTAACTGATGAAGTGAAGTTGATGCCATTGTTACTGTTTATTGCTAAAAGCCAAAGTTTATGAATACACGAGCATTGAGAGATGGACCGACCAATCACAACAGCCTGAGAAGCGGAAGCTCGCTGATATGGTGTGGGTGGGACATCTTCACACACACACTCTAAGCGGGGAACCAATCACGACAGACCTGGTCAGCTTTACCAATCAGAGCATTTTGGAAATATCCGAAATAAGAATTGATAAAATACAAACTTAAAACAAGCATAAATACTGTATGTGCACACCCTACGAACACTGTTGTCTATTGTGGTCTTCAGAATATCATCTTGTGTGTTCTGTAGAAGAAGTAAGGAATAATCCACCAGGGTTTTAATGCACGACATGGAGGCCAAGAACCACCCGACGCATTTAAATCCTTTGGTCATTTGCCAAGTTAAAGCTGTTATTGATGTTTACGGTGTAGTTTTTGATCAAACAGGTGATATCAAACATTGATCAAACTGACTGGAACTATTCGCTTTTAATGCACACCTTCCAGCCAATCAGAATTGAGTATTCAAACAAAGTATTGTATAATTATAATATATAATTATAGAATGACATCATTATTGTGTTGTAGTGCGTCCTGTCACACGAGTTAAAGTGAGAGAGACCATGTAAAACTGCAGCCCATCATCTCTCTCTATCTCTCTCCAGCTCAGACTCTCTTCTTAAGCTTTACACGTGTGTGTGTGTGTGTGTGTGTGTGTGTGTGTGTGTGTGTGTGCACGTGAGAGTCGTCTGCCAAATGTGGGACGTTTTTATGGCTTATCATCTCCTGCAGATGTGGACAGTAAAACTCTGCTGACCACAAAATCTGGAGATTTGGCCTGGACAAAACACTCACATCAGTGTTATTAAACACCTTTCACTGTGTGTGTGTGCGTGCGTGCGTGCGTGCGTGCGTGCGTGCGTGTGTGTGTGTGTGTGCGTGCGTGCGTGTGTGTGTGTGTGCGTGCGTGCCTGCCTGTGATTGTGTCCAGGCTGTGGCACGTCAGTCTGTGTTCTCTTTTTATTTTTGTGTCATTTGAGATTAGACTGAAACCTTTTCTGACTTTATTATTCTCTATTAACATGTTTTCCACATTGTAGAATAGGTTTACAGTTTTTCTCGATTGCTTAAACACATTTATTGAAATTATGCCTCGTATTCTCAAAACAGTAAACACAAATCCATAACATCTCACCCAATTCCCCAAACATCCTATTTTCAGGTCAAAATGAAGCTGTCTTCTCAAAACCAGTCAAACTTGCTGAAAAACCAAACGTTTCCTGCAGACATGACACACAAACCCTCAAAATCACCCACACTGAACACAGTCTTACACACTGGTGAGATCCATTCAAAACACTGTTACTAAACCTCTTAGTGGGATTCAAGAATAATTTGACAGCTTAGTGTTTATTAGAATATACAACATAAAAGAGTGCACATAGAGCAAAGTGCAAGAATGAGCTTTAGGAAAAAATAAAACATTACACTACTGTAAAGTAGATGAAGATGATCTTACAAGACAAGAGAAGTTCAAAAACCAAAGAACAATATAAACTGGTCATGCAACACAATACGGTACACAACTGCACAAATAACATTTACATTCAGGCATTTAGCAGATGCTTTTATCCAAAGCCACTTACAGAGAAGATAAAGGAAACAATACAGTGAAGCCATTTGTCAATAGGAGGCAATGTAAAAAATATGGCATCCTCTGCACCTTTGGCCCAATTTCGTAAAAGTATTCTGTATTTTCTGCACAAATAAAGAACAGGTAAAAAGGGTGTACACGTGCTACAGTTTACTGGATACAGAATAGAGAAATTTCTCTCATATGAAGTGTGTACTGTGATTATACTGTATGTTTAAGTAGTATAAAGCCCAGTAGATGATTCTAGGATGCACACTTACCTTTCAAAATAAATCGTGAGTAAATCGTGAATAAATCGCATCGTGAGATCAGAATCGTGAACCGCATCGCATCGTGAGCTAAGTGAATCGTTACATCCCTAGTAATGATAGAGTATAATAGAGTATTGTGTCGGTTTAGTGTTGTGTAATGATAGAGTATTGTGTCGGTTTAGTGTTGTGTAATGATAGAGTATTGTGTCGGTTTAGTGTTGTGTAACGATAGAGTATTGTGTCGGTTTAGTGTTGTGTAACGATAGAGTATTGTGTCGGTTTAGTGTTGTGTAATGATAGAGTATTGTGTCGGTTTAGTGTTGTGTAATGATAGAGTATTGTGTCGGTTTAGTGTTGTGTAATGATAGAGTATTGTGTCGGTTTAGTGTTGTGTAATGATAGAGTATTGTGTCGGTTTAGTGTTGTGTAATGATAGAGTATTGTGTCGGTTTAGTGTTGTGTAATGATAGAGTATTGTGTCGGTTCAGTGTTGTGTAATGATAGAGTATTGTGTCGGTTTAGTGTTGTGTAATGATAGAGTATTGTGTCGGTTCAGTGTTGTGTAATGATAGAGTATTGTGTCGGTTTAGTGTTGTGTAATGATAGAGTATTGTGTCGGTTCAGTGTTGTGTAATGATAGAGTATTGTGTCGGTTTAGTGTTGTGTAATGATAGAGTATTGTGTCGGTTCAGTGTTGTGTAATGATAGAGTATTGTGTCGGTTTAGTGTTGTGTAATGATAGAGTATTGTGTCGGTTCAGTGTTGTGTAATGATAGAGTATTGTGTCGGTTTAGTGTTGTGTAATGATAGAGTATTGTGTCGGTTCAGTGTTGTGTAATGATAGAGTATTGTGTCGGTTTAGTGTTGTGTAATGATAGAGTATTGTGTCGGTTCAGTGTTGTGTAATGATAGAGTATTGTGTCGGTTCAGTGTTGTGTAACGATAGAGTATTGTGTCGGTTTAGTGTTGTGTAACGATAGAGTATTGTGTCGGTTTAGTGTTGTGTAATGATAGAGTATTGTGTCGGTTCAGTGTTGTGTAATGATAGAGTATTGTGTCGGTTTAGTGTTGTGTAACGATAGAGTATTGTGTCGGTTCAGTGTTGTGTAACGATAGAGTATTGTGTCGGTTCAGTGTTGTGTAACGATAGAGTATTGTGTCGGTTTAGTGTTGTGTAAAGATAGAGTATTGTGTCGGTTCAGTGTTGTGTAATGATAGAGTATTGTGTCGGTTTAGTGTTGTGTAATGATAGAGTATTGTGTCGGTTCAGTGTTGTGTAATGATAGAGTATTGTGTCGGTTCAGTGTTGTGTAATGATAGAGTATTGTGTCGGTTTAGTGTTGTGTAATGATAGAGTATTGTGTCTGAAGTTGTGAAAGGCTCCGTCTTTGTTGCGGGGTATTTTTTAGGACCTTAACAGTCGGCATTGAGGTATCCATGTTTACACTTGACCTCTGACCTTCATGTTTTTACACTCATACACAAGAGGACACAACAGCTTCACATTTCCACTGGATTTCTGAGCAGAATGAAGCTCAAATTCTTGGTTTAAATAAGAGTTTGTGCTTTTGAGATCAAGTCCACAGCACAGGTGCAGAACACGAGGAGTTCTTGATAAAGAAAATACACACTTAACAGCACTCAGGTCCGGCATGGGTGGTTGAATGAATGTTTGTGAAGATTGTTGTCAGTTGTCTTTGCGTGATGTGTGTAGTGTTGTCCAGTATTGTGTTTCATCATGTTGCTTTCACAAAACTGATGATGAAATCTGCTGTTATGAGAAGAATCATAGCACACACAACAACACACCTGACAAACATCTTCACACAAACACACAGTGGAGAGACTTCACAACAAGTGTTGAGAGTTTTCTCATTATTGGCTGTAGTGAAGGATGCACGAGTCATGAGAACAGAAGGAAGTTGTGTGGTTTTGTTGGTTTGGGCTGCTTCTGTTCATCACAAACATCATTTCTAGAGAATATCTTCATTCTGTCTGGCATGTGTTTCAAAGCCACATTTAAATTCTGTTTCTGGAACCGCCAGTGAACAAGCGTATGTGTCCGAGCTGTGAGACGCAGCGTTTGTGTGTTGAAATGCTGCTCTTTTCTCACATCATAAAGACAGAACGCACATGAATTTACCCGGACCTGAATGAGACATTCATTCTTATCTCACTGGAGCTTCAGCCAAACTCCAAAACACAAAACACATTCAAACAGATCTGTGTGCGTGTGTGTATGTAGATTCTTGCTCTCTAAGCAGATTTGCTGATTTGCAGACACACCTGATTGTTTGTAGTTTGTCAAACACAACTGATAAATGTGATGGCTGCTCCCTGCGGAGGGAAACGTCTTCCCTTAACAACCCACGCACACACACACACACACAGCTATCTTTATGAGGACATACATTGACGCAATGCAATCTCTAGCCCGTCACCCTAACCATCAGAACTACACGCCTGACCCTAACCCTGACCCTTAACCCTGATTATAACCTAAAGCCTAAAACCAAGTCTTCACCCTCAAACAGCCCTTTAAAGGGGTCTCTGGAAGTGAGGACCGGACAAAATGTCCTCACTTTACTCTAACTAACCCTAACGCCATTTTTATTCATATCCTGACATTTCATGCCTCCACCGGAAGAACATTTTGCCTTTGCGGTGTGGAAAAGAGAAAATATTGTGTTTTTAAGTGTCAGATAAGCGTGTGTACAGTCACAGTGTAGTGTTTTACTCTAGAAGAGAGAGAGAGAGAGAGAGATTGTGGCACATAAAAGAAAGAGTGCCACAGGTCTGTGGGTAATTATATGCTGCCGGCTGGCGTCTTTTGTTCTGAGCGGCTGTAAAATGGTGCGGAAGGAAAGCGAGAGGACAGGTTAAACTACAGAGGAGATGTCTCATCACTAAACACACTCTCTCTTTGTTAGGAGGGTGTAACGACCTGTGAGTGTGTGTGTAAAGGTATGTCTGTAATTCAAACGCCTTCAGGTGCTTTGTGACATCATAAAAGCTCGTCCAATAAGAGCACATAAAGGAATCCTTTGATATGAGCACACAATAGTGTTATGACTGGATTGGGAGCAGTGGGACAGCGGAACGCCTCACAGGGAATTCTTCATTGTTTCATCCTCACAGTGAAAAGCGAGAAAAAAAATGCTGACTTGTTTAAATGGATGTTTGAGCGTTGAGAGTAAAACCGTGTCGGTCCCTTCAGTCGAGGAACACGTCTCTCTCATGTGAGCTCTCGTTCTGCTCATCTGAACACTTTCTGGATATCAATCGTTTCAAAATGAATCGGCATCTTTTTGTCTGTTTATCCAATGTTCTTGCTGTGATATTCTTGGTTTTTTTGTTTCTTTTTGACTCTGTAACTCAAGATTCAAAGCCTCTCTTTGTTTTCAAGACAGGCTCTGATGAGATGATACATTTCACAATGTTTTATTGTCGTCACCTACTTTTTTACAAGGATGATTAACTCTTAAAACTAGATTATTCATTTGCAAACTACATGAGAGATTAAAGTCACGATCAAGTATTCCAGAGGGCGGTGCAATAATTCAGTGTATTTCAATAAAAGTGTGTGTCAGATGAATAGATGCGAGAGCTTCACGCGAGGTGTATTTTACACAAAAGTCCACCTTGGCGGTTCTTTGTTGTTTGTAGTTCCTCCCCCTTCCTGTGAGGCGTGTCCGGGTTTATTTCAACGGCCGTCCGTTTACACCCCGTGCCCTCAGGACGGATTCTTTCACATCACAGGTGGAGAATGTGTGAGATTATTTGTGTCATTCAAATGCATCATTTTCCATCAGTTATTGTGAACTAAAGCTACGATTGGGAGGTGTTGCAGACAGACTGACAGCTGGGTGTTGTGGGATGTTTACTTTAGACGTGATTCTTGTGTTTCGTTATTGAATTCTGTCTCTGGTGATGTAAACGCTTGTGTATATGTAAATGCTCCGATTGGAGTGCCGAGAGCCAATGGGCTGTTTTGACAGCTTTTGCTTTCAACTTTTTAATTGGTAGCTGTAATAAAGCTCAATAAAACAAAAGGAAGGAGGCGGGAACCGGCGAACATTTAAACATTTAATCAAAAATAAATACACCAAAAATACAAAAGTAACAAGCCGGCAGTCCCTCGCGGACGACTGCCGGCAACACAAACATGAACAAAACTTAACTAATGTCCGGGCCCGGTCCTCTCTCGCCGTATTCTCCTGCCGTTTGTCCATTTATGCTTCCGATCTCCTCCGTGAGAGATACAAGGCCGGAATGACGCCCAGCTGACACTCATTATCAATCGCGTCCCGGCCTCGCTTCCTCCTCCCACGGCTCTCGTCACGCCTCCCTCGTCACAGTAGCAAATCCATTTACAATGGGCACAGTTTTGACATTTTGCCCTACCAGCAGAAAATCACTTTGTGCCCTTCAAGAAGCCGCTGTCTCTCGTTCACAGGAGTTAATGGTGAGAGTGCTTCAAACACAGTTGTGGAAGTGAACGGCGGCGCTGTTGTTTACCTTCACTCCTGTTATTTATGCATAATTTCACATGTTGTTTTTTAGCCTTCATTCTGTTTTCTGTGTTTAGATGCTCAAAGACACTGAAGTCACACAGCTTGTGTATGAATCCGCCTTGTGTTGTTTTGTGTTGACACAAACTGCTTGTGTTGTTTTCTCATTTGCCCTTTTCTTTACCTAAAGATCTACACAAACGACAGAGATCTCTCATTTGTAATACTGGCTTGTGTATATTTCGCGCTGTTGATGTTTTAGTGGGGTTAATGATCAACTCTGAAGCGGGCCTTTATGTCACATTTGTCTGATAATGTCCTGGATCATAATGTCTCACATACTGGAGGGATTGTATTCTTCAAAAAAACAAAACTATTTTATAACAATATGTGTTTCACAGTAATGATACTTTTCCAAATGAGAATGAAAGGATTTTCAGACATGTATCAGCGCAACATTCATCGTAACAGAGAATAGAAGACAATATCCACCTTATTTTTGGCGTAAATGTGGGTGTTTGTGTTTAGACTTCCGGTGAGCCACTATAGCTAATGACAGTCGTATCGCGAGTGAGACGAGTGTGTCATTTTGACTGGAACCCAAAGGTACGAGCGTGATGTGTGCGGTTAGAGGTTGCCATATTAGCCGGTAAAACATTATCATAACTAGAGTTGGGAATCGTTTCAATTTTATCCATTCCAATTCTGATTCTGCTTATCGATTTCGATTCTTATCGATTCCCAGTTTCGTTTCCACAGTTGAAGTAAAACATGTAGATATCAACCTGTATGGTCATTTAGCCTGCTTATTGACTTGTTTGCAAAATATATTTATGAGCACCGTTTTGTGTATATTTACACATAGAAACACACCTTTTCTGATTTATTACAATTTGTATTATCATAGTTGAACTACATCATGGTTAAACTGCAGTTACTATAATGCAACTATGGTTAATTTGTGATTCCTGTGCTTTAATGCAAATTCTATAGCTAAACTGTGCTGTGTAAAAAATATCGATCATTTTCATAAGGGCTTTTATTGAGATATCAGCAGATCATGCAACACATGTACTTTTCTGAAAATATGCACACAGGAATTGATAAGAGGAATTCAAATTTTAATCTCAAGTATCCGATTCCTATTCCTTTCGATTCCGATCCGATTGCTAGCCTTTCGATTCCGATTCCAAATTGGAATTGATTTTCGATTCCCAACCCTAATCATAACATAAAAAAACTTAATCCACGCACCAGAGCAGAATCTGGATGTGGCTCACCCTATGATCTGCATCCATTACTCATTATTTTAGCCTACTGGATGTCCGTTCTCCTGGACAATTCACCTACTTGACTACAATAACTAATAAACATCATTCAAAGGCAGGCAGTTATGGCGAGAGTGACACGAAATGTAGAAAGACATCATTATTACAAAACATATTTAGCACAACTAAATAAACAGTAAATAGTGGTATAATAATATTAGCAGCAGTTAAAATGTAGCTGTTAGCATTTTTATATGTATTTAGCAGTTTAAAACTTAACAGGCTAAAGCAACCCTTCCTGCCAGAGGATCGCAGCTGCATGACTAAGTTAACAGTTACAGGACATTACATTTTCATTCATTTAACGCTTTTATCCAAAGCACATTTAACATCTTGTCAACACGCTGAACAGTACTGATAGCCTAGTTTACCAGGCCATGTTACTAGGAGGATTAAAGCTGAAGTAAACAAGGGAGAGAATGAACAACATGACGTAAAATTTGTATTTAATAGACATAAAAACAGACAGTAATTGGTTAATGTTTTTAGAACGTTGTGATGGATGCTGCAGCTTGGTGGAGACCTACGATACAAGAGCAACCAGCCATCTCCATTCTTCCGTTATTAGTTGTGAGGATCCAGGAATATTTGCTCCACTTTGACTGGGATTCACATCTGCTTTTAAAAACACGAATTCGTGGTCTATGTCATGTACAAATTTTGACCGACTTTCCCACTGTGCATGTAAGTTACTGGTAACTTAACGTTATGTCTCTGTGCTTTTATAACTGTAGTAAACACTATAGTATACTTTAATATTTACTATAGTAAGGTTCAAATATGCTATAGTACACAAGAATTTTACTTCAGTCTACTGTAGTAAATAAATACTATTTATACTAATATATACAGTATTTTTATGGAAAACTATATTTAGAGCATTTAAAATACAAAACTCAGAAATACTGTTAATGTCCTTTTTCAGTTGCCTGTCTATTTATGTGATGACCTGCACTAGTAACAGACGTATACTTGTGCTGTTTGGCCTGTGCTACAAAACTTTAAAACTCTGTTGCACCGGTGCTATGTGCAAAAAAAGTTAACGTACAGCCCTGAATTTAATTCATTGCCTCTGTCAAAGTAAACGTATGGAATCCAATTAATTGTCCATCTTTGGCAATGTAGGTTTTAGATTATAAACAGTCTAATTTCTTCCATACCTGAACTGTCATGGTCTTCTGCTGTAGATTAAATTTCACAAGCAGTAGATCCACAGAACCTAAAAATAAAATATTTAAAATAAGTTGCATTACATTTACAGATACAAAGCACAAGTTCCACAGACAGGCATACAAAACATCAACAAGAAAGAGTGTTGCTATGAAATTATAACAAAAGGGAAAACATTAGATCATTTTTACCTAACTTTATGTACAGGTGTAATAATCATCTATCTGGATCGGAAAATTCATTTCTATAACCAAAAACGTTCATAAAAACATCTCTGATAAAAACATTTCATCTTCAGCTTTCACCTTTTTCTTGTTTTTGCAGGTACAACTTTAATTGGTTTGCTTATAGTCAATATGTCTTATGTACAGCTGCTTTGTAACAATGAAAATTGTAAAAAGCGCTATATAAATAAAGTTGAGTTGAGTTGAGTTGAGAACACAAATTACTGTATTATCTGTACTAAAGTTAACGTAACTCCTTAGCTAACCATAACTGACATTACAGTAACGTTAGGCCAGAGGTGTAAAGAGTACCTGAAAACCATACTTAAAGGGGTGCTGCAACGGTGTGTCATGCATTCTGACTTCTTTACAATGTTTAAACGTGCTGTCTTCTCAGGCTTAACATGGTCAACTTGTCAAAAAACGAGTTGGCGTATGACGTAGTATTTCTGTGCTCGATACACTCCCCCAGCGATCGGACAGGTTTCGGAAAGTTTTTTTTTCGAACATATAAAACTGTTTCGTAACAATTTTTCTTAGTCCCTTATTGGACAATTCTCCCGGAAAAGCACGCGGCAGCAAGGAGAGCAGGAGAAGGAGCATGCGCAGACGTCACTTTCTTTCTTGCCTGTTATATACAGGATGAACGGAGCGTCCCGTGCGCAGCTCGCACCCCTATGTGCATTCATAGCGACACAGTGTGCACAGCACTGCTGCCTGTTTACATACAGTACAAAATGTGAGTTTGTATTACATTATTTTAAATACGTTTACGAGCGTATAAAAGCATGGATTATTTCATTAATTTCTTTTATCCGCATTTTTCTGTTCTCTTTCTGTAGCGCGAGTCATAGACAGATTCAGTGTATGTTGCTGTGAGAAGAGAAGGTTCACACAGTTCAAGAGAGAGTGATTGACAGCGTGATGCGATCGATCGTTTCCACCCAACAATAGAATATATTAGGGATGGGAAAAAGAATCGATATGGCGATTTATCGCGACATTTCAGCCCACGAGACGTTATCGATACTCTGGCACAAAGTATCGATTTTTTTTTAAAACACAAAAGATCTAAATTCATACCTACTCTGTGCTTACCAGAACGGCAGTACCCACATATTTCTTGTGGTGACGCTCCCAGATTACGGATGGTCAGATGAACGGAAATTGTAATCACAGCGGAGAAGAAATACGAGCATAATGGCGGACCAACAACAAATTAGAGATGCGTCTTTTAAATCAAAAGTTTGGGCGCACTTTGGATTTCGTAGTGAATGTAAATAAGTAGGTGTGGTAAACTCGGCGCTCTGCAGGTTGGAAATACTCTTTTCACCTTCTTTCAGTCTGTAGTTTCGTGATTCGCTCCAGTCCGGCGCTTTCTCTCTCACCCGCAGTGCTCGTGCAGGGGTGCAGGTATCTGCGCGTGCATATTAAAAAAGCTCATTCTCACGTATTTCAGAAGTCAGATTGTTTTGTAAAGCTTTAATAGTTTTTATAAAGCTCAACTTTAGGTGAGCCGAGGCGAAACTTGCGTTGAAATGCGCGATGATCCTCATAGCGCGAGCGCTTTGACGTGACGTGCCGCAAACCCCCGTTTTGGGAGATGCGTGTGGAGTCACAGAGAGTCGCAACACACTAAAAATGCTCATCCAATAGGTCATTTTTTCCCTTCATTTACAGATGTCGTGATGTATTTTTATAGAATTGCCAAGCGATATGTCGATTATCGCAGAATCGGCGCATTGTGATATTATCGGTATCGTGAGCCCTGTATCGCGTATCGAATCGTATCGGGAGGTACCCTGCGATTCCCATCCCTAGAATATATACAGTTTAGGTATGACGTGTTTATTGAGTTTTAGTTCATTTAACTTTTCTTTACTACAACCTTTTGAAGTCGAATCTCACTATTATATTTTATATTTACAAAAATACTGTAGGTATATTTTAGGAGCTGTTTTATTTGGGGTAAGTTTTACTTTTTGATGATATTTGTTTTTCTGAGGGTCTAGACTACATGCAGCTACTATCACTTGACGCAAAAAACAGCGGTGGATGGTGCTATGGATATATCGTCATTTTTATAGTTATCGCAACAAATACCAGGAATTATCGTGATCGAGTTTTAGGGCCATATCGCCCATCCCTACAGCACATGCTGTATGCTTTCGGAAATAATCCTACAGCTGTATCTGTCTTTTATAAATGTGATCAAACTAAATACTCTTCGAAGATACGAAGTATGCAATACTACTCTATAGGTACTCAAGATAGGGCTGTCGCAATAAACCGACGATAAATATCAGGTGATTTATGCACAGCTTTTGAGTGAAGTACGGGAAAATGCTGCTGCATCCGAAAGCCAGAGGGCGCTCTCGTGCGGAAACTCCAAATACTCACTGCAGAAGAAGACCATAACACCTTCTAGAATCTAGGAAATGGCTATGGACATCTTTTTATCACTGTTACTCAAGCCTCATCAGGTATTTTTATGATAATAAAGTATATTTATAATGATCATGTTTGACGGGTCTTGCTTTTTTAAATGCACATTATAAGCGACTCAAACTCGCACTGCTTTTAGATCGAGCAGCATTTCTACTGATCCCAGAGCCGTGCTTCACGGACAAGCGACGCATTAAAAACAATATTGACACATTGCATATCGCAGCCAGCTTGAGCTCAATGGGATTTAGTGGTATCGCGATAAATTACCGTGCAGCCCTAACTGAAGATTAATATGAGATTGGCAGAAACCGCGTGTGTTAGGGCCGCTTTAAGTAAAAGTACAGATACGTTGCAGCGAAAATTACTCCATTACAAGTTACAAGTCACCAATTCCAAAACGAGTAAAAGTCTTAGAGTATCTGATTTGAACAGTACTTGAGTATTTTACTCATACTGAATGTAGGCTCAAAGCAGCACTAGTCCTCAACACTTAAGAGACACGTCAGTGAAAATCAAGAAACAGATGATTCGTGAGGAGAGCAATCGCATTTATTTTCTTAAATCATAATAAAACTGAACACCTCAAAATTGCAACAAATCATGGCCGACACCATAACCTACGTCATTACAAACACCCAAGTCTCATTTAAGCTCAAGTGCTCATAATAAACCAAACTCCTTCAAAAAGGTCTCATCAATATAACAGATAAATAAAATAATGTTAAGTAAAATTAAAAAGTCAAATCCTTTTTGCACTGGACATGCTGGTTTGGGCCTCATCGCCAGCTGCAGTCATGTCCTCATTTCACATGACATCTACCTGATACTTCACTCGTATTCACATAAAGAAGCCATGTTGACAAGTTTCAGTAAATTAGGGCAAAATCCACAAGATTAGAGTAGCTTCAATGCCCAATAACTGGCAATATTAATTCTCTGTAGCAAAAATAAACTTCTGCAAAATAAGATAGGTGCCATGCAAAATGTAATGTATAATTGCATTAGTCATTACAAATGTAGTGGAGTAAAGAGTACAAATACTTGTTCAAAAATGTAGTCAAGTAGAGAGTAAAAGTTGCTAATATCTTTAATACTCAGTACTACAAAGTAGCCAAAAAGATACTTAAGTACAGTAACTAATTACATTTACTCCAATACTTTACACCACTGCGTTAGGCCTACACATTTATCAGAAAAATTTAAGACAAAATGTGCAGCACACCACCTGAAAGAATAAAATCATCCTTTAATTGTGTTATAAAACACTTACCTGATCTGATGACGAGAAGTGAAGCAGGCGCTAAAGGTGCTGCGTTTTCCTCACAGTTTCAAAAGGATTGGCGCTTTTAAATGTACTCAGGGCCGCATTAACGCAAGGGCTTACCGGGGCTTAAGCCCAGGGCCCATCACTGCAAGGGGGCCCGGCCTTTACACAAATATATATTTTTAAATTACATATTTAAAATAATTATCTACATCTCTGAGTTGTGACGCGTGGTGCAGTAGATCGTGTGAAAAAACGTGCTGGCTCGAGGAGCAACCCAAACTGCGAAAAGAGTGGAGGTAATTGGTGGATGCGGACATCCTTAGCGCGCCAATCATCCCATAGGTTTATGTGCAGGTCATTCAAAAATTAAAGCCATTTGATTGGTAAGATCAGATTGATCAGATTTCCAATGATTGTGTCAAATTGACATTTCATGATCTTAACCATGGGAATGATTATGCTGGGAAGTTGAAGAGCTGCTAAAATGTCGGGTTTTGCCAAAAAATGCGAGAGAGGGGCTCAAAAAAGGAAAAACTTAAGAGACAAGCAGCAGCGAAGACAGGAGTTACTTAATGAGATTCCAAAGGTATCAGGATATTTCACTGTTTAAAGCTGACGAGACGGAGTTGACCGGGCCCATGAAGGGTTATCCTGCCCGCCAATTTTAGGTTAGTTTGGCTTAATGCACACTAATTTTGTATTTAAACAAACTCTATTTTATATATATGCGCTACATACAAGCCAAATTGTCTTAATGAAATGACTAACGCGTCGATTTTTTTCGAAATCGCCCATTTCAGAGAATTTACAAAAAATGAGACAAACAAAAGTGTTGTAGCATTGCTTCAGCTACTAAGGAGAAAACAATTGCAGTCGGTGTTTCCTGTAACTCAGTGAGAGCACGGCGTTAACGACGCCAAGGTCGTGGGTTGGATCCCAGGGGATTGCACATAATTAGAAACAAATGTATAGGGTAATGTAAGTCGCTTTGGATAAAAGCGTCTGCCAAATGCGTAAATGTTTCCTAATGTGGACATAGCTTTCCGTATTTTCCTGACATTGCGTGTTACTAACGCCAGCGGGGAACGTTCTTTTTCCAAACTGTCTTTACTCAAAAACTTGTTTTCGTTCAACAATGTTGCAAGAACGACTGAACAATCTAGCGTTGATGTCCATGGAATGTGACATCCTCCGATCCCTGGATTTCAGCGACATTATCAAGCACTTTTCCTACATCAAAAACAGGAAAAAAAAGTTTTTAAGATAAACTGATTTTTTTATTGGAAAATTCTAGAATTGACAGCCGTTATTTTGAATGCTTGAAGTAAGGTTTTTGTCATGACTCATGTTGATCTCTTTGTGTAAGTCGTTAATTATTATTTCTTGCCATGTAGTTTGTACATCAACTGTTTTGTTATAAATAGCGCGTCTCGAGACCCTCGCGTTCTGCGTTGTGCCTTTCAAAGACATTCCTGAGCGCTGAATTCGCATTTTTAAGCGCAGAGATGCGTTCCACGTTCTATGGGGGGCCTGTGGTAATTCATAGCCCCGGGGCCCATGGAGGTCTTAATACGGCCCTGAATGTACTCGTCATATATTTCCATCAGAGCGGAAGACATTTCTTCACAGTCACTCGCACGCTACTGCTCACGGCTGTTCTCAGGAGATGTTTCCCGCAGCGCCTGCTTGGCTTCCATAGTGATCCACTGGAGTTTGAAACTCCCGCTCTGGCACTAGTTCCATCACTCAGCCGTTACGACGCAAGTGGCGCCAAATTTGAACTTGTGGGGTCTGATTGGATGATGGAATTCTTATACACAACAAAAATATATGCCTAAAAGGAGAGTTATAAGTTTGTTTGCTATGCAGATGAATTACAAAATTCTTGTTTCAATTAAAAATACTGTCGTACTGTGATATGTTATAGAAATGATTACATATTGTTTGTACAGTATATGTTGTATTAGCTATAGTGAATTGATAACTGTTGTATATGTAAAAATTTTATTTGAATATGTAATATGTTAGGCAAAGTTTCAAAAACGTTATAGGATCTAGCAGTTTTACTACAGTTTACTATAGAGATATTGAAGTTGTCAAAGTTGTATATTGTTTAGGTGAGAACAAAAGTAAATGTCAAAGTAAATTACATTTGTGTCTGTAGAATTAAATGCATAATGACCTTCAATTGCATTTAATGACAAAGCAGTTACAATTTACAGGGAAAATATGTAAATTATTACTTGATTACATTTTTGGAACTGTAAGAATACTATAAATTGCTTTTAAGAAACATAATATTTCTGTAATATTAAATGATGGTTAATTTTTAATAGTAATGTTTTTTATTACAGCAAAAATCCGTAAAATGACAGGCATTTTTTCTAACAGTGTATTTAGTTAGACTGAGGGTCTCTCGTGTCTCCGTGAAATTGATCAGAATTAGGCTTCGTGTGGATTTGACACAAGTGTGACTGGTGTCTGTACGGCATCATGATTTGTTTTAGAGATGAGTTCAGCTCACGTGTGGCTGGTTTACAGTATGAAGGATGGATGTTAAGTGATGCTGTTGGAGTTTGTATGAACGTGTCTTTCTCAGGAAGTATTAGTAAGTGTGTTTTCTGACTGCGTGATGATGATGTTAAGCTGTGTTGAACTTGATCAGGGACTGTGAACAGGTTTTGCCCTTGAGGTTTATCAGACACAATAATTCTGTGATGATGTAAATGAAGAGCAGGCTGTTATTTCATTAGCGAAGCTGAATATTTGCACTCATAGATTAGTATGCAAATGAAGCTGTTAGTGTCCTTCCAGCAGCACTGAATGTACGAGCTGTGTTTCACATCCATCTGGACATTAAAGCCCTCGGCCCAGAACACACAACGCATTAAAACAACATTCAGCCGGATGTGAAGGTTCTTCTGCTGGATGATGTGGATTTGTGTGACGTTGAATTCAGTTTTGAGCTCATAAAACGGAGAAGAGAACGATTGGCAGCGCTCTGTCTTCAGGTCCTTCCAACCCTTCTGCAGAGCCACAAACATCACTGTCAGATGGTGTGTGTGTGTGTGTGTGTGTGTGTGTGTGTGTGTGTGTGTGTGTGTGTGTAGGCAGGCGCTTCTGTGAGTCCTGAGCTCTCAGTTTCCTCTTGTGTAGATACTGTAAATGAACCGCAGCAGAACGACACAGAAAGATTCAGTGGGTGTTGCACTTTTGTCTTCAATTTGAAGATGTTTTGCTCTGGTTTGAGGTCTCATTTGTTTGACTGTACACACGCACACACACACGCACACACACACACACACACACACACACACACACACACACACACACACACACACACACACACACACACACACACACACACACACACGCACGCACACACACACACACACACACAAAAGTGATAATGAAAACTCACGTATATATGGTACAAAACTGAACCTTCCCAAGAGTCCACATGAATTCATATGTGTAATGAAGCTCGTGTTGGTTTGCAGTTCTTCAGTTCTGTTTTGTGTGTTTGTGTGTGTGTGTGTGTGTGTGTGTGTGTGTGTGTGTGTGTGTGTGTGTGTGTGTACTTGTACATCTATATTTGTGAGGACCGGTTTGAGTTGTAGACCAGCGGTGTGAGGATAAGGAGAGTAAAGTGAGGACATTTTGTCCGGTCCTCACTTCCAGAGACCCCTTTAAAGGGCTGTTTGAGGGTGAAGACTTGGTTTTAGGCTTTAGGTTATAATCAGGATTAGGGTCAGGGTTAGGGTCAGGCGTGTAGTTCTGATGGTTAGGGTGACGGGCTAGAGATTGCATTGCGTCAATGTATGTCCTCATAAAGATAGCTGTGTGTGTGTGTGTGTGCGTGTGTGCGTGTTTTATTGTCAAGAGTCCAGCCGTCTATACATCAGAGTTGGACTGGATTGAGTTAGATGCACTTAAATCTGTGTTAACACACTTTACTGAAAAGTGTCTTTAGATCATGATCTGGCTTCACAAAAAGGGTTTGAATGCATAAATCATTTACACAAATTAGAGCGGGTTTTCAGGGTTCAGGATAGGGGTGTTCGAGATATATCGTGTGCAATAATATCATAAATCTTGTTTTATTTCTTGTGTGAAATCATATTTTAAGCTCCTGTAAAAACAGCACTCTGTGATCACAAATATAGTCAAACACTGCGCGGCACATTCACAGCATTTGAGCCGATGGCACGTCTCTGTCTGCCCTGTGTCTGCTCTCATGATGTTACTCCAGGAGTTAATTAGTGTTTTATGACGAATACTGTCAGTTCGGAAGAATAAATCCATATAGACCTGATTTCAAAGGCACAATGCAAAGCTCTGATGTGGGAGCAAAAACGCTTAAATCTGAATGAGAGCATGCGTTCGACTTCATTTAAAAACAGTTCCAAAGAAAAGAGCAATACAACTTCATCTAAAAACATAAACATTCCACACAAGTTTGCTTTTAGTTTCTATTCCAGTGTGCTTCTTGCCTGTCTGCTGCACAGTTCACCGTACACCAGTGATGTGTTGTGCTGTGTTTCTACTAGAGGTGCACCAATTGACCGGCCAGAGACCGATTCCAAGCCGATCTTCTGTTTCCCGTGATGCGGGCAAGAACGTCACAGCCGTCAGTACACTCAAAGCCGCATGTAAACGTGCACGTGCACAGCCTGTCTGTCACGGCTCATTTATACTCGCATGTGGGTCCACCGGGCCGCGAGTCTGGCTCATATCTGCTGACTGCACACGCATCATGTACTGCACAGACTGTAGTTCATCTCTCGCTGCTCCGTCTACATGGGCTATGTATGCTAACAGTGATGCTATTAGCATCATGCTAAACTCTGACACATGCTAAACTCCTGTTGAAGCCGTTCACTCTGTGTAAAACAAACGTAAATTCCACTCAACCTGATTCCTTGTCTTAGGTTAAAACTGTGGTCATTTCACCTAGGTAAAGTGACATTCAACACAACTTCTACTTGTTTTTAAAATCCAAAATATAAAAAAATGAATAAATCAACCAATATACAGTATGTGATTATCTGATTCAGTTCTTTACTAACACAAGAAATGTGATGATATCTTTAAATCTTTAGAGTAGAATTCATTTATGATTTTTAACTTGTCATTGAAGTTGCAGCTAAAATGAACCAACCCACTTCTTTTAATACTACAGATTATTTTATTCATAGGCTTAATCTTTTACAACTTGTAGACTTTTGTGAGATGAGTACAAAGAGAAAAGGGTCAATTAAGTGACATTTCTTTAGTTATATTTATTATATCTACGTCTTTTCAGTCACAGAGTTCTTCAATTTCAGAGTTGTTTAGGTGAGAGAAGATCCTGTACTTTAATGAAGCTTTGACAACTGCATTTAGGGAAATTTGTTTTATGAAAATAAAATCTGTTATTATGAATTTTTTTTATATATACTGTCAATTATAGGTTGTGGATAGAAAGTCGGAATCGGCAGGTTTCACTTATAATAAAATCGGAAACTGGAATCGGCCAAGAAAATTGCAATCGGTGCATCTCTAGTTTCTACTGGACTTCATTTAAAGACCCTTTCCTTAACGAGTTAAAATATCATTTCTGTTCATTCAACTATTTTAAATTTCATTCATTCAAATTTATTCTAACATCGTTTATTTACCCCTATGTTGTTGAAAACTTGTATCCCAGATAGCACAATCCATCTGGTTTATGTCTATTTGACGTCTGCATTTACATCTGCAAGACATCTTAAATACATAGTTTGCTCATCTGCAATACGTCTCGGAGACGTCTGAACGTCTGTAATACGTCTGCTAAAGATCTGGAGATCTGCTGCTTAAAAACATCTGCTAAACATCTTCGAAAGAGCTGTTGTACATCCATTCTAAATCATAAACATCTTACAGACATCTTCTAGATGTCTATATGACGTCTGACAGCAGACATCTCCGAGACGTATTGCAGATGAGCAAACAATGTATTGTAGATGTCGTGCAGATGTAAATGCAGATGTCAAATAGACGTAAACCAGATGTATGTGTGCTATCAGGGATATGACTCTTCTGTGAAACACAAACGAAGATATTTTGAGAAATGTCTCAATGTTTTTGTGTGTATAGCCAATGGGGTTCAGTGTTGTTTGGTTAACATCGTTCTTTAAAATATCTTCTTCTAAGTTCTGCATAATGTGTGTGTGTGTGTGTGTGTGTTCATATTTGTATATCCCGGTGGGGACCTAAACCTGAATACACACCAACACATGGGGACTCGTGTCACCGTGGGGACCAAAATTGAGGTCCTCATGGGCACAAAAGCTTATAAATTGTACAGAACAATATTTTTTTTAAATCTAAAAATGCAAAAAGTGTTCTATGATCTTTAGGTTTAGGGATAGGGTTAGGGATAGGGGATAGAATATACAGTTTGTACAGTATAAAAACATTACGCCTATGGACTGTCCCCACGGGGATAGTCAACCAAAGCCTGTGCGTGTGTGTGTGTGTCCTTCAGTGAGTCATGTGCTACACACACACACACACCGCGCACGCACACAAACAAAACAAAAAAGTTCATTCTGTATGATTTATAAGCTTGTTTCCTCATGGGGACCAAAAAATGTCCCCTCAAGGGCAAGGATTTTGGATATTGCCATCTTTGTGGGGACATTTTGTCCCTATACCGTAGGGTTTACCCTTCACACACACACACACACACACACACACATAAAACTGAATGAATCATCTCTCTCTCCACACACATACACATGCACGCAAAGCTTTGGTTTGACTATCTCCGTGGGGACAGTCCATAGGCGTAATGTTTTTATACTGTACAAACTGTATATTCTATCCCCTATCCCTATCCCTAAACCTAAAGATCATAATCATAGAACACTTTTTGCATTTTTAGATTTG
>NC_079904.1:24558611-24574637 GCF_024868665.1 Triplophysa rosa
CACACACACACACACACACACACACACACACACACACACACACACACACACACACACACATGTTGATTTATTTCTATGATCAGTGTGCACAAATGATGTTGTGTAAAAGTGTTTTTCTCACTTGAAGCATAAGTGCGTAAAGATGATATGATAGCAGAATGCTTCTAAAAATAACAAGATGACATATTTCAATATTTCTCATTTTATCTGACTGCTCCTTTGACGTCATGAAGAGATCGAGACCGCATGCTCTCCGGTGACATTAGCCAATCAGAATCAAGTGTGTTCAGGCCTGAGACTTCATGAAAACACTCTTTTAATATTATAACCAATGATTTTCAACATATCTAATAATAGTATAATTTACTCTTTAAAACAACATTGTGTTTATTCTTCTTAGATTTGAAATGACATTTTTCGTGGCTCTGCATGCTTCAACTCATAGAAAACCAGAGCATGTGAGCGGATCTGAGCGGTGAGAATTTCCGCCCCCCGCTCCACCGCTCAAAGTCGCACCAGACCGCTCCGCTCACCTGCAATTTCATCCCGCTCCGGTGAAATCGCTCCACACTCGCTCAACTTAAAAATTCCTTAGCATGCCTAACACCTGCCGTTTTCAACCGAAGCCTTACCCCTCGTTTACACCGCACGCATCTGCGGCACGTTACGGCTCCGACGCGGCTACCGGAACTGATCGCGGTCATTCTAGTCTATGCTTGTGTTTACACCGGATGCGCCGCGGCTCTCCGCGCCTCTCATGTGTGTGTTTCCTATGAGGTCATGAGTCACATGATTTAAATAAAGCAGCTGGTTGGTGATTTTAGTGGTGTATTTTAATGATCATCCTGAGTCAAACACGCTCTGGACGGTTAATGTGTTACAGCGCCTGACACCACGTCAGATAAGAGAGTTCATGACATCATGAGGAAACACAGCAGTGTGCTGTTCTCGCATTATAAATCACACGCACACGCTTCTATCATATCATCTATCTTCTATCATTGCTTCCTAATGAAGTTTTTTGAGCAAGTGTTTGTTTGTTTGAGTGCTCGCTATAACTCATCTGCTGGGTGTTTGTCAGTGTGACTAAATGGTTCTTTGTGTGTTTGTTTCAGGGGGCTGCGGCTTTGATGACGGACCTGCACAATGTGATTACCAGCAGGATCCTTACGATGATTTCGACTGGACTCACGTGAGCGCTCCAGAAGTGCCCTTCCTGCCCTCAGATCTGCCTCAGGGTGAGTCATGTGCAGACTGAACTGAAGCTGTCGGCCGGCTTTAAACACAAAGGGTCTTATTGTGTCAGCAGAGAACACCCATCTCTTGCTCTCTCTGAAAACTCTTCTGATGGGGTGTAAAAATTTACATGACAAAACCCATGCAGTGCTGAAGGGAAAAGAGGACCGTCGTTCGGCACACAGTTATGCTTTTAAATGTGTTGAAAGACGAGGTGAATGTGATGGGCAGAGTGAAGCGTTACGACCTTCACCGCCGCTCACCTCTCCTGCGTTTAATCGCTGCCTTTCACACGGGAGAAATTCAAGCATTTCACTCTCTGCTTCATCCCATAATTAATAAGATATTAAGTTATTAATGAAGGTGGGAGAACAGAGAAGGTCAGACAGACACACCTTCATTAGAAGAGGACCTGAAGGAGAACGTGACCACATTGTCAGGTCATTGTGATAATATCTGGACAAACACATTTGAACAAATGAAGTGAACACAAACACAATGATGTCACCTGTGTGTGTGTGTGTGTGTGTGTGTGTGTGTGTGTGTGTGTGTGTGTGTGTGTGTGTGTGTGTGTGTGTAAATTTGTGTATCTGTATTTGTGTGTTTGTATGCACCTGAGTTTGTCTATCTGCTTGTGTGTCTGTGACCGTGTGTGCTCTGTGTTCATGTTTGTATATCCCGGTGGGGACCTAAACCTGAACGCACACCAACACATGGGGACTCGTGTCACCGTGGGGACCAAAATTGAGGTCCTCATGGGCACAAAAGCTTATAAATTGTACAGAACAATATTTTTTTAAATCTAAAAATGCAAAAAGTGTTCTATGATCTTTAGGTTTAGGGATAGGGTTAGGGATAGGGGATAGAATATACAGTTTGTACAGTATAAAAACATTACGCCTATGGACTGTCCCCACGGAGATAATAAACCAGACGTGTGTGTGTGTGTGTGTGTGTGTGTGTTCATGTTTGTATATCCCGGTGGGGACCTAAACCTGAATGCACACCAACACATGGGGACTCGTGTCACCGTGGGGACCAAAATTGAGGTCCTCATGGGCAAAAAAGCTAATAAATTGTACAGAACAATATTTTTTTTAAATCTAAAAATGCAAAAAGTGTTCTATGATCTTTAGGTTTAGGGATAGGGTTAGGGATAGGGGATAGAATATACAGTTTGTACAGTATAAAAACATTACGCCTATGGACTGTCCCCACGGAGATAGTAAACCAGACGTGTGTGTGTGTGTGTGTGTGTGTGTGTGTGTATTTGTGCGTTTGTATGCACCTGAGTTTGTCTATCTGCTTGTGTGTGTGTATTTCCTCTCCAGCTTTTGAAATCAGAGCATAAAAGAAAAGCACAAAGCACTGTGACATCATCACACTCTGCTGTGACATGTACACAGGTTTTCATGAGATTCATGACACTTTATTTTGTGGCTGTGTGCAGTCAGAAGAGAATGTGCGGTTTTGTGTTTTTTAGCTGATGGATGTCAAACATTCATGTGATTTAGTGTGTGATGCGGCCGCTTGTCCAGCAGAAGTGTTTGTTGTGAAGCAGGGCTGCAGAAGTCTGCTTCATATCATCTTGATTTCACACACACATGGATGTGTTTCTGTGTGCCGTGAGTGGACGTGTCACCTCGGAAGGTTTCGTGTGTAAACACACATCTTCACTCTCTCTCTGAAGAACACCAGGTGTGTGCCGAGGTTTGTTTGATGGTGTGTGTCGGTGTATGAAGGTTATTGCAGTTCACACAAACTTCATTGTGTAAGTGAGAAAGAGTCAAACCCACATCATTCCAGCACAGGGAGGAGATCTTCTCAAATGAGCCAAGAAGATATTTCAAACACATTCCAATAAAATTACTTTTTCCATACTGTATAATACAGTAACACTGTCTTAATGTGTGCATTTACACAACCATACAATCAAACACCTGACTGACAGTAGAAATGTCACAGTATAGCGGTGGTGACAAGAATCATTCATAAGAACTGTGATGAATGATTCATTTGACAAGCATTTGCAGCGGGGCTGCGTACAAATAGTGCAAATATGCATACGAACAAAAAGAAAGAGAATTATAGTAATAAAATAAAGTGTGATGTATGTAGTGCAACTTAAAGTGGTTTATACCATGGTCCGTTTGAATACTGGATTCTGATTGGCTGGAAGGTGTGCATTAAAACCCTTTAATGCACGGGTAGCTCCAGTCAGTTTGATTACATTTAAAATGAACCCAATAATATTATATAATATATATATAATAATTAACAAAATAACCCTCATTTTCACCTGTTTGATCTAAAGTGACACTGTAAACATCAATAAAAGATTGAATTTGGCAAATAACCATGGTATAAACGGGATAATCCACAGCTAGCCATGCGTTAAAGGATTTTAATCCTCCGCTTCGCGTCAGGTGATTCTTGGCCTCCACGTCGTGCATTAAAACCCTTTAACGCACGGCTAGCTGTGGATTATCTCTTACTTATAATATATGTGAATATATAAAATCAGAAATAGATTATAGTTTAAACAAAGATTTACAAAAGCAAAATATAGATGTAAGTAGCAGATTAAAGGGCTATAATAACATAATGTTATGTAGATATATTGGAAATATCATGTCAGGGCAGATTGATTGTTTTCTCTTGTGTTGTGACAGGCAGACACATATTGTGCAGCTCTCTCTCTCTCTCTCTCTCTCTCTTTGTATTTTTAGTGTGATTCACTAACGAAAAATAATATAATAATAATAACAAAAATTAGAAAAGATGAAGCTGAATTCGACTGATTGCATTATTTATTATATGAGCATAACAAATAGCTCCATTTTTAAACATTTCAAAAGTCATGTTATTTTATTGTGCATTCCAATTAATATCAATGTGCAGTTCAACTGAAGTATCAGACTGCAATAACTGCAGTTAGGTTGTTTTGATTAAGTAATAATAACTAAACAATAAATAATAACAAATAAAACACTTAACTAACACAATAAAACACAACAAAAACATGATAAAAACTGTGTTATCTGTTTTGGCAAATAAACACTTGATTTATTTCATGTCATTATAATATTGGTCACAATAATCGTTATAAAAACGGCATACTTATTGAGTGACCAGCGTTTGTGATACCAGTGTGTTTGTGTGACACATATCTTTGTTCATGCGTTTGTGTGACGTGTGTTCATGTGACTTGTGTGTTTGTGTGACACATGTTGTGTGATGTGTGTTTGTGATAGCAGTGTGTTGTGTGAGTGATTTGGGTTTGTGTGATGTGTGTTCATGCGTTTGTGTGATGTGTGTTCATGTGACTTGTGTGTTTGTGTGACACATGTTGTGTGATGTGTGTTTGTGATAGCAGTGTGTTGTGTGAGTGATTTGGGTTTGTGTGATGTGTGTTCATGCGTTTGTGTGATGTGTGTTCATGTGACTTGTGTGTTTGTGTGACACATGTTGTGTGATGTGTGTTTGTGATAGCAGTGTGTTGTGTGAGTGATTTGGGTTTGTGTGATGTGTGTTCATGCGTTTGTGTGATGTGTGTTCATGTGACTTGTGTGTTTGTGTGACACATGTTGTGTGATGTGTGTTTGTGATAGCAGTGTGTTGTGTGAGTGATTTGGGTTTGTGTGATGTGTGTTCATGCGTTTGTGTGATGTGTGTTCATGTGACTTGTGTGTTTGTGTGACACATGTTGTGTGATGTGTGTTTGTGATAGCAGTGTGTTGTGTGAGTGATTTGGGTTTGTGTGATGTGTGTTCATGCGTTTGTGTGATGTGTGTTCATGTGACTTGTGTGTTTGTGTGACACATGTTGTGTGATGTGTGTTTGTGATAGCAGTGTGTTGTGTGAGTGATTTGGGTTTGTGTGATGTGTGTTCATGCGTTTGTGTGATGTGTGTTCATGTGACTTGTGTGTTTGTGTGACACATGTTGTGTGATGTGTGTTTGTGATAGCAGTGTGTTGTGTGAGTGATTTGGGTTTGTGTGATGTGTGTTCATGCGTTTGTGTGATGTGTGTTCATGTGACTTGTGTGTTTGTGTGACACATGTTGTGTGATGTGTGTTTGTGATAGCAGTGTGTTGTGTGAGTGATTTGGGTTTGTGTGATGTGTGTTCATGCGTTTGTGTGATGTGTGTTCATGTGACTTGTGTGTTTGTGTGACACATGTTGTGTGATGTGTGTTTGTGATAGCAGTGTGTTGTGTGAGTGATTTGGGTTTGTGTGATGTGTGTTCATGCGTTTGTGTGATGTGTGTTCATGTGACTTGTGTGTTTGTGTGACACATGTTGTGTGATGTGTGTTTGTGATAGCAGTGTGTTGTGTGAGTGATTTGGGTTTGTGTGATGTGTGTTCATGCGTTTGTGTGATGTGTGTTCATGTGACTTGTGTGTTTGTGTGACACATGTTGTGTGATGTGTGTTTGTGATAGCAGTGTGTTGTGTGAGTGATTTGGGTTTGTGTGATGTGTGTTCATGCGTTTGTGTGATGTGTGTTCATGTGACTTGTGTGTTTGTGTGACACATGTTGTGTGATGTGTGTTTGTGATAGCAGTGTGTTGTGTGAGTGATTTGGGTTTGTGTGATGTGTGTTCATGCGTTTGTGTGATGTGTGTTCATGTGACTTGTGTGTTTGTGTGACACATGTTGTGTGATGTGTGTTTGTGATAGCAGTGTGTTGTGTGAGTGATTTGGGTTTGTGTGATGTGTGTTCATGCGTTTGTGTGATGTGTGTTCATGTGACTTGTGTGTTTGTGTGACACATGTTGTGTGATGTGTGTTTGTGATAGCAGTGTGTTGTGTGAGTGATTTGGGTTTGTGTGATGTGTGTTCATGCGTTTGTGTGATGTGTGTTCATGTGACTTGTGTGTTTGTGTGACACATGTTGTGTGATGTGTGTTTGTGATAGAAGTGTGTTGTGTGAGTGATTTGGGTTTGTGTGATGTGTGTTTGAAGAGGATTGTGAAGGTCCAGGAGTGTTTCAGTGCAGTTTTCCGCTCTACATCTCCTGAGCTGTGTTTGCCTGACAAAAGACTCAAAGAGACGTTTCTCCTCTCAATGTGGGTCACAGCAGAGCCATGTGTGTGTGTGACGTGTTGTTGAGCATCAGTGTTACGTGTTTGTCTTTCATTTCTTGTGTCGGTGACAGTGGCGGATGTTAATACGGCTCTCGACTTCTCACGGATGGGCACTGCTGGAGAAAGACACATGATAGATTCCACACGGATGAAGACAGATGGATGAATGTGGAGGTGAAGGGTTTGAGGGTTTGAACAGCAGATGAGCTCCGGGACAGACCGGCCCTTCATCTCTTCACTGCCAAAAAACCAACAACCCATTTCACTCTTTCACATCCCAGAAACAATGAATGTCGATAGCAGATCTGCTGAGATTCCAGTTATGACTGCAGCTTGTCTCATAACCAGATTTCTCTTGTGATGGTTTTGAAGGCGCTCGTACAAACTCACTTTCATTAACATTTACACTTTGAGTGTTTGAAATGCCACATACACACATATGATTTTATATTTGTCTGGATAATCAGTTCACAGACTGAAACTACATGTGAATGTTCATTCCTTTAAAAAACTGTTCAGCAATCAGAGGTCATTCACATACCGAGTCTTAAAGGCACAGTAACACAAACATGTTGATTCTTTGAGAAATGAAAGAGTGTTTAAAGGTGTTTTCTGACGGCTCTGCGTGTGTCAGCATGTGTGGTTTTGGCAGACGTGTGTATGAAGAACATGATTTCAGCACACACACTCATTTCTCCTCCTCGCTCTGTTTCCCTCCCTTACTAAATACAAAATGGGGTCAACTCATACACTTTTGTTTATCACATTTGACCTGAGGTCCAGTTAAAATCTTACTCAGTTCAACATACAGCTGAGGAAAGAATGAAGGGGTTTAAGTCAAATGCTTTTTGTGAACCAGTGACAACATTTCTCCCAAATTCCACAAAATATTGCAGCAAAAAATAAAACGGGAGAAAATAACAAAACAGATGCAGTGTTTGAATCGATGTTGAATACTGTAAAGAAAGCAAGTAAAGATTTGTATGATCAGTTCAAACATGCATATGATGCTATAAGGCAGATTAGTTGTTTTTGACCGTCACGTCACTGAGGTTTGTTTCTCTTGTAATTCAACACACACAATACAAGACTAATCTTTCTCTGGCTGTTTCAATTGTCTTATGATGATTTCTCAGCGTCTGTTGACTCGTGCGATGAGGACGGCTTGTTCATTTCATTGTCTGATCGTGATCAGATTGACGTGAATGCTCGTGTGTTCATGAATTCATCTGTCAGTCAGTTTTCAGCTTTAATTCACGTGTGTGTATACAGCACTCTTCCTGATTATAGTTGTGTGTGTGATATGAAAGAATACAATCAAGTGTAAAAACATTAAAGAGCATTAGAATGACACGGCTGTACTTGACAAAAGTGGTTATGAGAAATGCTAAAGTAAACGGGCTCAATCCTTCAGTGTCTGATCAAACCCCACAGTGTGAACATATGTTGTATGTGTTGGTGTGAGCTGTTCTTCTGACAAAACCAAACAAGAGAATGTAAATGCAGTGGAGGAAAAGCAGATGTGACTGCAGCCAGTGAAGAAGATGTAAATGTTGTTCTTGACGGGTGTTTGCTTCCAGAGGAGGTGAGCGGACGGAAGAAACTGAACACCTCTCATCAATGTGTCTCATCTCTTTCACATGCAGTAGCTGTTCTCCTCATTGATATTAAATGAGTTTGTTCCAGTGAAATATTAGGCAGTCCGTTATGACACCGTGATGCTGTCCAATCACTGCTGTGTCCTGAGATGGGGCGGGACTGCCTGTTTATATGACCAATAGAAGATGGAGGGAATGTTATGGAAATTGACCTTAATGACCCTTTCTCTTTAAAGCGCCACAACTCAGAAAATTTGTGTAGTTTTTATCACTTGGCGCAGATTACAAACTAAAGACACATTTAAAAAGCAGTAATAAATCTCACATGGTAACAGCAGGACATTGTGTGTGTGTGTGTGTGTGTGTGTGCGTGTGTGCGTGTGTGTGTTGGTTTGGACGAATGGTGATGAAGTCTGTCCTCTTCACCATCTGACGTCTGTCCTCTGGGCGTTTTTTCAATCCCGTGTTTAAAGAACTGGAAACAGATCCTCAACGTCCCGTCCAACTCCTCCTGACAGCTTGAAACCCTTTCTGCAAAAGAGAGATGATGATTTCATTCAAACCTCTTCCTAACTTGTATGTGCTTGTACCTGGTTTTAAATCAATGTTTGGGTTTTGTTTGTTTTTGTATTTTTTGAAAACTCAAAATGTGTGAAAGCTATGGGGCTCTGTATCAAAACCTAGTGAGCTACACAATGTTGCCATTCAAAGAGAAAAAAATGAGAATTCTTTCCTCGTTTATAATATTCACCCATGTCGTGTCAAACCCGTATGAGTTTCTTTCTTCTGCAGAACACAAAAGAAGATATTTTGAAGATTGTCGATGATCAAACAACACCGAACCTCATCGCCTTCCACTGTAGGAGCACAAAACCACTGAAACATTTCTCAAAATATCTTCTTTTGTGTTCTGCTAAAGTCGCATGCAGATTTACAACCACATTAGAGAGAATAAATGATGCGAGAATTGAGATTTTTGCCCGAACTATCATCACTTTAAGTCACTATAGGTGTACGCTGTATGTGAACGATGTGAATCGGGTTGGATGAGTGACGGGTGTGTCTGGGCTTTGTTTAACCTCCGTCTGGTGTTTGTTTTCTCTCCAGGCTCATATATGATGGTGGACACATCTCAACACGATTACGGAGAAAAGGCTCGTCTGCAGCTGCCCATCATGAAGGAGAACGACACGCACTGCATTGATTTCAACTATCTGCTGCACTGTCCCGACGGCTCCAGCCCGGGAACCCTCAATGTCCTGGTGAAGGTTAATAAAGGGCCGCTGGCCAACCCCATCTGGAACATCTCTTCATGCGCAGGCAAGGACTGGAAGAAGGCAGAGCTTGCTGTCAGCACCTTTTGGCCCAATGAGTATCAGGTATGCAAACTGTGTGCACCCAATCAAATGCTGTTGTGTGTCAGAGATCAGGCAGAAATCATCTGTTGGATTTAAAAACCGTCATCTGTCTTGAGAGTATTGAAGAAAAACTACAGTATGTTCAATACGTGAGTCTGGCGTCAGTGAAGGTCATGTGACTCGTGTGATAAACTCCGCCTTTGAGGTGAGACGGTGAGATCACATGTGACCTGATGGAGGAAAGGCAGCTTGTGTTGCACATCATCTGATGTCAGCTGGTTCTTCTCTTCTTGTGGAATTCAGTGTGCCGCTGACACTTCTCCACTCGGTATCCCTGCTGTCATCATTAACTTCAACAACCCTCACAGTCCTCCTGACTGAATCTTGATGTAGTCAATGAATGTGGGCGTGTCTCTGTCACATGTCATCTGACTGGGTGTGTGTGTGTCAGTGTGAAGACCAGACATCCACACGTGAGGAAAACTCTTTATAAATGCATTTGTTGAAGATGTGTAAATGCAGACAGGTTGTGTGATGGTTTGGTTTAGGGCAGTGGTTCTCAACCCAGCTGACTTCTAAGGGGGCCTCAAGATGACTAAAATTAGACAAAATCAGCATTGAAATACCAATATATTTCTTGTTATTTGGCCACTTTTATAATGAATAAACGTTTTAGTTAATGACTAGCTATAAAATTTGTTTTTTTTTTGAGTTTTTGTGAGTGGGAGGGGGGCCTTTGAATTTTGTTGAATTCAATGGGGAGGACTTGGGGTCAAAAAGGTTAAGAAATCCCTGGTTTAGGGCTAGAGTGGTGGTTACAATATGCAGTTTGTACAGTATAAACATCATTGTGACCCCATAAAACATGAAAATCTAACGTGTGTGTATGATGTGACTGTGTGTGATTGAATACTGAAAGCCCCTGTCTGTGTTCAGACTAATTGTGAGTCCTGTGTGCTCTCTCTCTCTGTGTGAATATTAAACGGCCAGTGTGGTTTTTCATGCAGATTTGTGTTCATGTTCAGAATGCAGTAGCTCATTTATAGTAGAGGATTGAAGTGATGCAGTGATATGAATAATCAGTCAGTGTTTATTCTGATTTTCAGGGTGTTATTAGTGTGTAAATAGTTTTCAGTTGTGTTAGTTTCTTTGGTTCTCATCTTTGATGAGTTGTTGTGATGTAATATTTCAGGTGGTTTCATGGTATAAAGTCTTCCAGCCACTGAAGTCCTGTGAGATGTGATCCGTGCAATGAGTGCAGACATGTGCGCACGCGCGCGCGTCTTCTGCATGTTTTCTCTTGTCGTCTTTAATTAGTGGCTGATGACTCACATCACTTGTCTTCTCTCGGTGCGAGTGTGAGACCTGAAGAACTCCTGAGGGAGACTCGCTCACACTTCTCATCTCTGATCTTTAGTCACCGCGTCAAACAGACTCCATTCATGAGCTGGACACCTGCCTGCTCTTTCCTTCAATTATTCAAACTCACAGCGTCAGAAAGCATGCCAGCCCGGCCAGCGGATCGTTTGAGGATGACGTCGCTGGTGTTTGCCGGCACTCGCTGTCATGGATGTTGTCAAACGGAATGGGTTAATGTGCTGGATATGTTCCTCTGGTGGTCTTTCAGTTCTCATGAATCATCAAACTGGCTTCAAGGAAGTTTGTTGTTCTTTCTTTTGCGCCGGATAACGTTTGCAGTTGTGTGAGAGAACACAAACGTGTCATCAGGTTAAGACCGTCTCACACCCCAGCAGACGGCATCACGGGGGCGTGTCCAGAGGTGTGAGGGGTTGATTTACTGAACAGCAGCTGTTCAATGTGTCTGTGTTTGATTTACAGAAACTCTGGAGACATCACACATGTTTAAGCGGAAGATTTAACCCCTCTACCCTGAAACAACAAAGAAGACAGAATTTTTGAGCAGCTGTTGTCCATTAAACAAACGGAATGTGGATTTTAGTTAGTTTGAAATAAAGCAGCACATTCAAGTGTCCCTGTGACTTTACTATATTCTGTACCGGGAGTGTGAAGTAAGTTCATGTCATTTTTGTGCCTGTTTATGCAAAAGTACATTTTGTACATCAGTATCTTAACTCGTACAGAAGCATCATCTTTAGGACGTTCTGCATACACCTGATCTTATCAAATCCTTCACGTGATCCTCTGAAACGTCAATAACACATTGTGTGTCGTGCAGCAGATGATGGAAGTCATTGAGTCTCAGACTGATCATTCTTTCTGGAGAGATGAGAGATCCGTCATGAAGCTGAGCTGCTGTGAAACTGTATTAAAGCACTCGGGCGGCTGATCTCCATAAACTCATATTCCTATCAGAGAGAGAGAGAGACAGAGACCTGAGCTTGATAAATCTTCTGCTTGAGAAGCAGGAATATATTCTCTCTAATGGGCTGTCGTTACACTGGAGTCTTGGCACACGGGGGGCTGAGACGGAGGAAAAACATTTTGGCACACGGTTCTCCCAATGATGAAGGACGTCTCGCACTTCGCTCGCTGACAGAACCGCTCACCACCCCCAGAATAAAGACCGAAACAAAACCTCAGTCCCACACGTCAGGTGCTGGCATTTTCTCATTGTTATCTCATTGTTTACTCAGAGCTGTGCTAATGATCAGCACACTGAATGCTAATGTAACACCAGGACTCACAGCCCTTAAACTTAACAACACCTTAGCATCACTCTGTCAGCTGTACAGACATGCTCGTGAGACCTTCACAACTGCATAGCAACACCCTGACAATCTCTCGTGATGAACATCTCCTGATGCTCTGGTGATGTTCTCCTGACGCTCTGGTGATGTTCTCCTGACGCTCTGGTGATGTTCTCCTGATGCTCTCGTGACGTTCTCCTGACGCTCTGGTGACGTTCTCCTGACGCTCTCCTAATTTTCTCTTGATGCTCTCCTGATGCTCTGGTGATGTTCTCCTGATGCTCACGTGATGTTCTCCTGACGCTCTGGTGATGTTCTCCTGACGCTCTCCTGAGGTTCTCCTGATGCTCACGTGATGTTTTCCTGACGCTCTCCTGATGTTCTCCTGACGCTCTTGTGATGCTCTCCTGATGCTCACGTGATGTTTTCTTGACGCTCTGGTGATGTTCTCCTGACGCTCTCCTAATGTTCTCCTGACACTCTCGTGATGTTCTCATGACGCTCTCCTAATGTTCTCCTGACACTCTCCTAATGTTCTCCTGACGCTCTCCTAATGTTCTCCTGACACTCTCGTGATGTTCTCATGACACTCTGGTGATGTTCTCCTGACACTCTCATGATGTTCTCCTGACGCTCTCCTAATTTTGTCTTGATGTTCTCCTGACGCTCTGGTGATGTTCTCCTGACGCTCTGGTGATGTTCTCCTGACGCTCTGGTGATGTTCTCCTGACGCTCTCCTAATGTTCTCCTGACACTCTCGTGATGTTCTCATGACGCTCTCCTAATGTTCTCCTGACACTCTCGTGATGTTCTCCTGACACTCTGGTGATGTTCTCCTGACACTCTCATGATGTTCTCCTGACACTCTCGTGATGTTCTCCTGATGCGCATGTGATGTTCTCCTGACACTCTGGTGATGTTCTCCTGACACTCTGGTGATGTTCTCCTGACACTCTGGTGATGTTCTCCTGATGCTCTCGTGATGTTCTCCTGACACTCTCATGCTGTCTCCTGACGCTCTCCTAATGTTCTCCTGACACTCTCGTGATGTTCTCATGACGCTCTCCTAATGTTCTCCTGACACTCTGGTGATGTTCTCCTGATGTTCTCCTGATGCTCTCGTGATGTTCTCCTGACGCTCTCCTAATGTTCTCCTGACACTCTCGTGATGTTCTCATGACGCTCTCCTGATGTTCTCATGACGCTCTCCTGATGTTTTCATGACGCTCTCATGATGTTCTCCTGACGCTTTCATGATTTTCTTATGACGCTCTCGTGATGTTCTCCTGACTTTCTCTCATGATGTTCTGATGATGTTCTTGTGATGTTATCCTGATGTTCTTGTGACGCTCTCGTGATGTAATGATGATCTTCTCGTGATGTCTCATTATGTGATGCTCTCCTGACTGTGGAACTCATCAGAGCCGTCTGTCAGTCAACTGATCTTCAACACTCGCTTCTCTCTTTCCTGAAATATAACAAAAAAAAAATTTTTTTCTCTCAGTCCGAGAGTTTCTGTCAGTGTTTGTGTGCATGTGTTGTGTGTGCACGTTGTGGACTGTGCAGCCGTAAGTGATATTGATTGTGGTACACACGGGGCTTCAGATGTGATCAATGTTTCATAATTTAATGCTCTGAAGAGTCATTTATGTGTTCAATAGAATCATGACTGATGACTGTGTGTATGCTTGTGTGTGTGTGTGTAATGGATGTTTGATGTGATGCCGCTGACACACAAACACACACTGTATGATGTTTTTGCTCATTAAAGTCATCAGTTTATTGAAAAATAAGATTGCAGTGTTTGTGACGTGTGTGTTTGAGTGCAGAAACCGCACTGTTTAGACGCATCTCGTGTGTGGGTTTTTTTTTAGTGATAGTTGGGGAAGTAGTGTCAGGTGGTGTGTGTGTGTGTGTGTGTGTGTGTGTGTGTGTGTGTGTGTGTGTGTGTAATTGTGTATTATTTTGATGACATTCTGATTGACAGCAAAGCTAGAGGCTTCCTCCTAAAGACCGATCTCCTATCAACAAGACACGCACACACACACATGTGCCAGATCTGCCAGTAATATTTTAGAGGCTGAATGATATATAGTTTTGTCTCTTGAAAATGAGTCAAAATAGCTAAAGATAAAAAAAAGTTTAATCCTTATAAATAAAGTTGTTTATATGTCATGATTGCTTTAAAATAAAATAATTAAAATGTTGTCATTCATTGACTATGTTATTTAAGTAAACATATATTATATTATGTTGTTATGTTAAATGTCGTAAATGTAAATAAAACAATGAAATAAAATATTCTGCAGTCAGGGATGTATTTGATATACACACTGTAATACACAGGAGATAAACATATATAATATAATCCCCTCAGAATGAAACCCATTTGAACTCAAATTCATTTCAGAAACACAGCTGTGAATTGTTCATTTTTGGCATCTCTGTATTGTATCATAAATGCTGTTGGGATGAGGTTATGTGTCCAGTAGGTTCTGGCAGTATTAGCACATCACAGATTCTTATTCCAAATAGACTGAGAAAGAGAAGCAAACTAGAAGATAAACCGATTCGGTGTTTCTCTTGTGCAGGTCTCATCTCAATATGTCACTGCAGCATTTTTATATCGCTATTGCACACATCATACTTGATGCTTGTGTTATACAATATATACATACACTATAATCTGTGGAACCTGCTTCATTTAAATGTTTTCTTTCTAATTCTTGTAATATTATCAGTATTAACACTGTCAATGCATTCATGATTGTGATGTTGTTTTTACAATGATTTTGTTCAGTTCTGTGTCAGTCAAAACTAACGTAAGAAGAACACACACATAGAAGGATGGTCTCTGTTCTTAAAGGGATACTTCACCCAAAAATGAAAATTCTGTGATGTAAAAAATACATTCTTCAAAATGTCTTCTTTTGTGTATTTTTTCCGACTATGGGAGTCAATGGGGGCAAGATATGTCTGGTTATAAGCATTCTTCCAAATATCTTTCTATGTGTTCATCAGAACAAAGACATTTATACAGATTTGGAACAACTGGAAGGTGAGTAAATGATGACAGAATTTTCATTTTTGGGTGAAGTGTCCCTTTAAGTTTTCCTGTAGCTGCTGGGTTTTATCCCACTGTACAGAAATGTTGCTTTATCAACAGAAGTACTGTACAACACAATCCTGTAGTATTAACTCGAGCAGAGAGAGAGAGAGAGAGAGAGAGAGAGAGAGAGAGAGAGGGCACTTGTGAGGATTTACATGCTAATCGTCTCATAAGCATTAGTGAGCAAGTGCAGTCTTGAGATTTGCTTTGGAAATGTCAGAGTGTTTTATGAGAGATGACTTTAAAAGGCTTGGATGCTCAGCTAAAAGAAAATCACTATCAGTATTCAGTGAGGCGGGTCACAGATGGTCACGGCTCTAATTGAAATGACTTGTGGAGGCGTGGATCGGCCTCTGATGACCCCCGGTCACGTTCAGATTTCAGGCTCAGCGTTCAGAGGGCTGATCTCTAATATCAACACAGAAGTACAACATTAAAGGATTATTCATTCAGAAAGTGCTGTGAAAACACCAGACCTTCATAAACACGACTCGCCACGCTTCACTTTAAATGATAGAAACCTAAGACCGTTTCAGTGACGTGTTTATACCGTGTGAAAGCTCACCGCGTGTCTGTTTGTTTCAAAAGCTGAAATGAGCAACTGTTTGTGAGAATATCTCTTATGAGTATTAGGATTATAACAATCAGATTTAGTGCTAAATTTAATATGAACAGAGACTGAAAAGTCAAACAGAAGCACATTTATTTCATGTGATATTGTTGAGAGATGCAGTTTAGTTACAGAGCTTGTGTGTTTAATATGAATATCAGTGTGTGTACATGTGTTTCAACTAATGGACTTACTGACGTCTGGTGTGTAACAAACTAATACAACTCATGCATACACTGTTTACTGTCATTATGTACTTTAATCTCTCTCTCTCGCTCTCTCTCTCTCTCTCTCTCTCTCTCTCTCTCTCTCTCTCTCTGTGTCTCTCTCTCTCTCTCTCTCTCTCTCTCTCTCTCT